>NW_015507766.1:22588-25242 GCF_001515645.1 Sinocyclocheilus grahami | reverse complement strand
AGAACTGGATGTTGCTTTGCTGGTGTACCCACCAGGCTTTTTTTTATCTTATAGCAAAACTTCCTGGGTTTACTATCTTCATCAAAAGGTCAAGGCTCGTTGACCAGCATTAACTGCAGGTAAATAGCAAAACATTGCTGGTCCACCAGCTAGATCAGCACCAAATCAAGGCAATGTTGTTTTAAGCTGGTCTTTTCAGGAGAGGAGGTTGATGTTGCTCAATAGTTTTTGATTGCTGGAGTGTTATATAGGGACAGATGTCATGCACTCTGGTCGTATCTGGCTTTGGCAGAACAGGAGTGTTGTGCCAAAGCCCCCTTGCACTGACAGAGCTGTTCCCCCATGTGACTGATGAAAGACCCAAACACAATTCCTGCTGCTGAGATTGGTCTAGCACTTTGGAAACTCGAGCAGATTCAGCGTGAGATGGTGTCAGCATCGGTGTGAGCACAGGGCATTGGGGTGTTTCTCACAGCAGTGGTTAAGCGTGTGTATGCACATAAGTAGAACAGAAACCCTTTGTTGAATCTCAGAGGACAGCATCACTCTCTTTTTCTTTCAGTCACTTCACTGCAAAAATGCAAGAGAAATATGGTTGCAGTAATGCAGTTGCATGCTGCCGTTCTGCTTCCTTCCTGCTCGCTGCATGAGGATACGCTCATTCATGCCAATTGATCTGAGCTATTGGCCGTAGTCTCCTGCACTCCTGTGGACTGGATCCCAGTGTATTAGTGCTAATTGCACCATTGAGAGGGAAAGAGGGATGCAGCAAGAATTTTCCCAGCAGTCACCAGTGCATCATCAAAGTACAGCTATTTTTAGACTCAGAAGCAGTGGTGGTGAGCCGGTTGGCCCAGAACAGCAGTTTTAATCTGCTGTGGCAGTGCATTATGCCCCATATTGACTTTTCTTTGGACCGTTTCGCTGCTTATGCGCATTTATTAAGTGTTGATGTTCAGGTTCAGTAAAACGACTCTTAGGAGTATATGTAATACTCTGTATCGGGTTTTCAAACTGAGGTCCGCTAGGGTGTCCGTGGAAAATTACATTACATTTTATTGACAGTCATTGTTTTATAATTATAGTAAAAATAAAAATCGATCAGCAAATAGTTGTGCAAACATATTTCTTATGTATTTTTGTGTCTAAGCGCATCTGACTAGTTACAACAAGAGTCATTTAAGCATTCTCCAGAGCTTTGGTAATTACAAAAGAAGACTACATAATGATGACCATAATCATCACATTAACATTTGAAAGCAGAAAGCCTTCACACTAGACAGGATTGATTCCATTCACATCCCTCAAATGCATTATTTCCAGATTATTGCTTTATTTTCAGATCAGCCATGGACCACTGACGGCAGCACCCTAATTGATCACAGTTTTAGAGATTAGAGCTAAGAACGAGCATCACTTGTGTTGTGTCTCCATCAAAAGAGATTATTAGAAAGCGATTTTATAGAATCAATAATATGATATGTTCACAATACAGTCAGGGGATTCAGTAATATTGCGCTTTGTACTGCACCTCCTCAGATTGAGACGCCAAATCCCAAGCCTGCTTGCAGTGTAATTACTCTAAGTTAAAAATTATTATGCCTGCCATTCTTGGGAAATTTTTGACACAGGTTGCAGATGTTTCTTCACGCATCTCTCTAGATGTAATAAAATAATGCTGTCGTGAAATGGCACTTTATCATTTCAGTCATACGCATCATTTAGCATTGTCCTGGGAGCACGCATCCCTATGTTTCCTCAAGCATAAGAGTCTCGTGAAAGCTGGAGGAATGCTAAGTGTCTTTTCTGTTCTTTTTATTGCTTTGAATGATTTAAAATGCAGACACAATTAGGAGGTGAAGCGTGCACACATATTGTCGAAGCCGAGGGCCCTGGAGGAGAGGGGGGGGAGAGAAGTGCTGTTTGAATTGTTGCCATATTGATGGGCATATATAGAATAGATTCGAACGATATAAAGACGATTCCTTGTGTGTTGGGTTTCACCTTTCATCCACAATTTGAACACGCAAAGTCAAATTTAGGCTTCAGCTTCTTGCTGCTCTTCTCTCTGTTTTTTCCATCTGACACTCTCCACTAAAATTAATGAGAATATCAAGGCTGCTGTCATTAACTATCAAAGGCAGATGCTTTTAGAGGCAGTAGTTAGTGTATGTTAATGAATAATGATTAATGCACTTAAAAAAACATGTAGTTGAGATAAAAGCCACTCTCATCTCTCTTTATGTTGAACTATTTATGCATAGATGCTAAGCTAATGATTTTGAATGCAGTGAGAATTTGTGGAATGAAGGGTTTGATGTGCTCAAGTACAAGTAAAGATTCTTTAGTGGCATCTATGGTTCCATGTAACGTCCATAGAACTTTTCCATTCCACAAAAGGTTTTTATAGTGGAAAAAAGGTGCTTCAGATGATTAAAATGTTCTTCACACTCTTTTAAGAACTGTTCACTTAAAGTTCTTTGACGAACCCAAAATGGTTCTTCTGCACTGCAAAACCCCTTTTGGGGCCTTTAAAAAAAAAAAAAAAAAAAAAAGATTATAAAGTGGCTTTTCATTGTTCCATGGCATCCATAATATAGAATACAGTGGGAATCTGACCAAGAGAGTGTGCCAGAACATCTGTCAGATTATAC
>NW_015507766.1:18891-22263 GCF_001515645.1 Sinocyclocheilus grahami | reverse complement strand
AAATATAGATTTAAATTCGAAGAGACAGGATAGTCTGTGCATGATCTGATGTTTTATTCAGACCCAGAATAAGGCGAGATGAACATCACGGAGCGCTAAACACTCTGTGCAGTGTATGTTTCATTCATACTTGTAGCCGGAGGCGCTCTGCAGAAAGTCTACGAGGAAATTCCTAATATGGACAAAAGCGTCCAGCTATCGCTGTATGAAAACAGTTGTTTTCACAGAAAAACAGAAACGTTTGGAAACATGAAGACATTAAACATACGATTGCGACAATATATGGTTTATTTTTGTTTGTCAAGTCATCTCCAGGTAATAAATAAAGTATATGAACAATGCAGTGCTAACTGACATAGCATTTATTACAGTATAGAAACTATTCTGCCTTATTATGTGATAAAAAAAAGTGTTTGAAGGTTATAAACAAATCATTATTATTGGTTATTGTCCAGCAGTTATCTGATTTATAAGCCAATTAAAAGCTAGAAATGAGAGAAAAATTAAAGTTGACTATAGGCTACACTACGAGTCAACAGTTTTTGAACAGTAAGATTGTTCATGTTTTTTAAAGAAGTTAACAAGTATAACTTTAATGCAGCCATTTTGTCTGTTTTCATTGCTAAAGCCAAATAGGAACCTAATTTATTTATGCATGGCACTTCCCACACTGCTGTCTAACTCATTACATATTCATGAGACAAACTGGACTAGATTGATTGGACTAGAGTTGGAATCTAGAGGTTATTAAAGGGATAGTTCACCCAAAAATACAAATTCTGTCATCATTTGATTATCCTTAAGTTTTTGCATGATTTTTTTCTATCGTGCAAAACAAAATGAAGATATTTGGATATTTTTTAACTGTGTTTTCCATACAGTGAAAGTCAATGTGGTCCAAACAACATTGGAACCCACTGACTTTCATTGTATGCACATTTTCTTTTAAAATGTATTTTCTTTTAAAATCTTTTATTTTGTGATCCACAGAAGAAAGAAAGTCATACAGGTTTGGAACAGACAGTGTTATTTTAGTATTATTTATATACTCATATAGCATTTATTCATGTTTTGAATAAACTTTTTTTTTTAAGTTTTCATTTTAGTTTGAGTTTGAGTAATTTTGTCATGTGCTTTAGTGAATTTATTAGATTTGTTCTACATAGAAATTTTCTATATTTTTCTATATAGCTTTAATTTTTTCTTCAAATTAAACTTATTTGCCAACATTTAAAATTTTCAAGTGTTAAGTTTACGTTTAAGCTAAAATCAAATATTTATTTCCATCAAAAATTTAATTATTACATGGAATATCTACAATTTTTTATATTTCTAGTTAAATTTTACCATAAAAACACTAGAAAACATAGTTTTGAACTGTCCCTTTAAGACTATAGTCTGGACTATCTTCTATATCTTCTGCAATATTCTAAAAGAAACTAAAAGCAGCATGACATTAATATGTCTCGTTCATTGTGGGATGATCCGTCCTGCGTTTGTGCCATCGTGCATGGTGTCTCCAATCATTTTTAAGCATGAAAAACCCAAGCATCAAACCCAGAGCCCACACACTCTCTCCCCCTGCAGCGTTCCGCTCTAATGTGTGTAACCTCTTTATGTGCTTCCATTCAGGAACGTTTCTGCAAGCTCTTTCCCATTGAGATGTCTGTGCTCTTATCAGTCTAGCCTGAAAAGACAGGCTAGCGAGGCATTGTTCGGGCTCTCACAGGTGGCTGGGACTAGAGCTGTTTTCTTGTTATAACATTAACACTGCGCCCGTTGAGCCAGGTTTGTGCCCAGAGGAAATAAGAGGCTGTCATGTGCCCAATGGCTGGTTGATGAACAGGCCATGAGGTGACATCACTGTCACACGCGAGCAAAGAAAAGGTGGAAGTCACTTGTCTGTTGTTGACAAGACATGGTGACCTTTCCCCTCTCCCTTGCTTTCTCTCTTTCCATACATGCTCGCTTATTCTCTCTCTCCATCTCTTTGAAACACGCTCATAAATACTCTGTATGTGGGCTGCTGCTCTGCATAAGAATCTCATGCTCTCCTCCTTATAGAACCACAGGTCACTGGTGATTGATGTTGAACTCAGAAGCATCATTGTGTGAATAGAATATGAAATCACTCCGCTTTAATGAAGGCATGATGCTGAGGTGTTTCATGAGACTAGTGGCCCTTGAAATCTTCACTTTTCAAGCTCTCTTTCTTCTCTCTTTTCAATCCGCTTGACACGCCACAATTTTACTAATCTCATACGTGAGTGTATTTTTAAGGGTGTGAGCTTATTCAAAATTATCAGCCAGATTCTGACTCGGAACAGTGTCTTTTGTCAGGGTATAGTACAGAATTAAAAACTTGGCTCCTTATCAGTTCATAAGCTGAACTGGAATTTGGATTTGAATGACAAAAGGAGGAAGTTTCAGAACTGCACACAGTAAATTAACATGCTAATGTATTCGGGGAAAACAAGTGTTCTTCTGCTCTTGGTGCCTAAAGTTAATTTATTAAATATGATTAAATATACACTTCCGTTCAAAAGTTTGGGGTCGGTAAGAAGTCTCTTGTAATTATTTGATCAAAAATAAATGAAACAGTAATATTGCAAAATATTATTACAAAAACGGTTCTCTATTCTCAATATATCTTAAAATGTAATTTATTATTCCTGTGATGCAAAGCTGATTTTTCAGCAGTCATTACTCCAGTCGTCAGTGTTACATGACCCTTCAGAAATCATTCTAAAATGCTGATTTGCTGCTCAAGAAACATTTGAAAAAAGCTGTGCTGCTTAATATTTTTGTAGAAACCATAATAATTTTTTTCCAGAATTCTGTTTTGTAACAATGTTAAAAGTCTTTACTGTTACTTTTGATCAATGTAATGCATCTTTGCTGAGTAAAAGTACTAATATAAAAAAACTAAAAATCTTAATCCAAACATTTGAATGGTAGTGTATAAACAAAATAAAAATTTCTATATGCTGTATTTCGATTATCTATCTATCTATCTATCTATCTATCTATCTATCTATGTCTGTCTGTCTGTCTGTCTGTCTGTCTGTCTGTCTGTCTGTCTGTCTGTCTGTCTGTCTATCTATCTATCTATCTATCTATCTATCTGTCTGTCTGTCTGTCTATCATCTATCTGTCTGTCTGTCTGTCTATCATCTATCTGTCTGTCTGTCTGTCTGTCTATCTATCATCTATCTGTCTGTCTATCTATGTCTATCATCTATCTATCTATCTATATGTCTGTCTATCATCTATCTATCTGTCTATCATCTATCTATCTGTCTATTATCTATCTATCTGTCTATTATCTATCTATCTATCTATCTATCTATCTATCTATCTATCTATCTATCT
>NW_015507766.1:4540-18825 GCF_001515645.1 Sinocyclocheilus grahami | reverse complement strand
TCTGTCTATCATCTATCTATCTGTCTATTATCTATCTATCTATCTATCTATCTATCTATCTATCTATCTATCTATCTATCTATCTGTCTGTCTGTCTGTCTGTCTATCTATCAGTTTTAAATGGTACATAACCCTGGTCTACTGACATTCAAGTGAAAAAATCTGTTAGAAATGTCAGAAAGAGAGAGGGTCGTTGTGGTTGAGTGAGTTGTATATTCTCCTCTCTGTCTGAGATATTTTACAGATCTTGTAAAATTTTCTGAACGTCTTTTGAAATTGCAGCCATTTTGAAGAAGACAGTCTGAGCGGGATCTGAGATCTTAATTAGCCCCATGGTGGAGAGTTGTCGACTCAGAGGGGGAGTTTGATTTGTAGCTTCCCCTAAGGTACGTGTATGTGGTAGTACAGCTGTTTTCAGCTCTCTAATGTGATTTCTGTTATATAACCAGACCAGAATCATACAGAGTACACAGTAGAGATTTGAGCTTTTGGCATCTTTTTTCCCATCTGTGGGAAAATGTTTCACTACAAATGCTACCTTGTATGATGTCTTTTGACATGCCCGTGTCATGATGAGTATTTGATTCAGTAACATAATTGGACATTTCCAACACTTCAAAATAAGAAAAAATGGCAGGAAAGAGGGCTTCGGAAATAGGTCACTGTTATTACCCAACTCGTGAAATATGGTGCTTCGGTTATTGTTTTATGTGCTCCCGTGTAAAGATGGCTGATGGAGAGAGGGAATTAGAATGACTTGCTTCCATTATGTGGAGGAGATTGCAGAATAACTCTCTGAGGACCGAAACTCTCTAAGGGGCCGAGCTTGTGTCTTAGTTGCTTGATTGACATTCGCTCTGACACTCAAGATTGTGAGGTCATAAGAGACAGTCATAGTAATTGTGCACGTACGTCATTTCCTGTCCTACCTGTACGGTCTCTCGCACACAGAGCATTGGCCTGTGGATAGGCACGTATGTACCTATGCGTTTGTGTATGCGTTTGTGTGTATGTATCAGTGAGAAATTGGCCGTTCCAATTTCATGGTGTAAAGTGGGGCGGTCTGTTCCTTGGAAGTTTTCCAGTATAATGTCCTAGGGGCCGAGATACTGAAAATATCTATCTATATAGATGCTTTGTCCTACATTAAAGTGAGGGTGAAAGAGAGAGAGTGAGAGAGCATGAGAGAGAGAGGGCAGAACACCTGAGAGTGTGCAAACGACAGAGTGTGATAAGAGAGAAAAGCCATTTTAGGGATGGAGGAAGGACTACTTGGATTTTCCAGTTGAAAACTCACAGGAGGTCTTGACGGACAGAAATGACCAGTTGGTTTTGACTATTGGGGTTGGTGAATAAAGATAAACTACAAGAGCTGATGACTGAGAGGTTTGTCCAAGCACGTAACAATCACTGCAAGACCTTACACTAAATGATTTTCAAATCTTAACCGATTTTAAATCTGGTGGAGACCACATAGGCTAGGCCTACTGAAGTACAGTTTCAACCGACGTTTAACGTTATGATCCTCTGAATACCACACCTGCCGATTGTAGTATTGTTTTAGCCAAATGAGATTTCACAGAGACTCGCGAGATCAAATGTGACTTGCAAGGAAAAAACAAATGGAGGATGAACAACATTGTCAGTTGGTTCTCCTTGTGTGAGTTTTGTTTTAAGCCGTTCACACCAAGAACGATAACTTTAAAAACAACTATAAAGATAACGATATTAGCGTCCACACCAGTTAACGATATCGTCTGTAAGTGCACGCTCGTCTGCCGCTTTAAATTCTCGAGCTCGTTATAGCAGTATTGATTCTAATTGGGTGTCAATGTTTTTTATCGTTCATCAGCTGGATAAAAATTGTTTTGAAAGTGATTCCAACAATGTCGTTTCTCTGTGCCTTTATCGTTACAGCTGTGGTGTGGACTCTGCTATTCTTTAATATTGAGAACGATTTTTAGAACTATATCTTTATCGTTATCTTTATAGTTATTGTGCTTGGTGTGAAAGGGCCTTTACAGGGAGAAATCCAAAAGAGAAAAAAAGTGATCGTCTTTCTCAATACTCCACTTTTGTGGCATGGTTGTGACGGCCAAGTTTCAGCTATAGAAGCACGCAACATCCGGTTGGTGAAGCTTGCTCACTCTCATTGGCTATCACGGGTATCTAGTCAGAAGCAGCCTGATAAAAATAGGCTATCAAACATGTTTTATGCCGGTCTCCCAGTTTGACCAGCTAAAATGTTCTCAAAAGTTCTTTGAAACCAGCCAACAGCTGGGAGACTAGAAAACAAGCTTAAGCTGGTTTAAAATGTTTTTTTTTTCAGCAGAGCTCACACACAGAGACTTTTATAAATATCTGTATTTTATTGGGAGATAATTGCTGTTTTAGAAAGCTTCAACACTGTAAAATAATAAAGTTCAGATTAAGAAAAAGAAAGAAAGAAAGAAAAAAGTAAGAAAGAAGCATGTTGGATTGAAGTTTAAAATAAAAAATGGCATTAATAACAGCTCTCAGTAACACATTTTTGTGGTTAACCTGAATTTATTAATTTACTACTGTACATGCAAAATATTTTGTTTTGTCAATAAATTCTTGTCAATGAAGCTTTAGATGTCTTGCTCAGAAAATCAACACGTTAATGTTTTTTATCATTCTTACAGGGATTATTCATCCAGAAAATTTAATTTCAAACCTGTATGAATTTCTTTCTTCTGTGGAAAATATATTTTGTTTGTTGTCCATACAGTTTGGTTATCAGTAAAATACCTTCTTTTGTGTTCTGTAGAGGAAAGAAAGTCGTACAGGTTTAAAACGACGTGAAGGTGAATAAATGTAACAGAATTTTCAATTTTGGGTGAACTATCCCTTTTACATGAAGTGAACTCTGCAATCGTTTCTGCAGTCATTAAAATCTTGCAAGGTGAAGGTCTCGAACTCAAAGCAATCTCAATAGACCTTAATCAGGTTAGATGCCATATTGATTTTAACACGGATGAAAACAAGGCTGTGAAGGATAGATTTCTATTCAAAGTTTTCTCTACTACATTTTTTTTTAAAGAAAGATGTTTGGACAGCTGAACAGCCATTAGGTTGTTAAATAACAGTACAAGCCATTTAATGCAATGTAATTCTGTCCCTCACAGCCTCATTTTCATTCCTGTCAAAAATTAAATATGCTGCTAAAGTCTATAATGGTGAGAATCAACAAACACATTGTGTAAAAAGGCAAGCTCAGAACATCACATTATGGCAAGAACAACAAAGTAAATCAGCAACACATTAATCCAATAAATGTAACCGCATAATTTATTCAAACTACAATGCATCCTGGGAGCTCACAAATCCTTATCAAATCAGCAACATGTTAAATATGAAATTGTTTGTCCAGACAACTCTGTTAGACAAGTAGGGCAATACTTATGGCAATATTGTTGATTTAAAGGGTGATATAGGGTGATATTGTTATTGTAGATTTAAAGTATTTCACATTTTCATAGGATCTGTGGTTTAAAAACCCTGCTGATAAATTGTCATTGCTTTTTTCCCACAACATGTGGAAAAAATTCACAACCCTGACTGGATCACATTCACTGAAAGGCAAACAAACTCAAAATAACAGGACAAGCCAAGATTGGTCTGTAAAAAGGCACCGTAACCTTGAAGCTCATTAAAATTTTGTAGAAATACGCAAGTGCAAGTTTGCTTGGACAGAGTAAATGAAAGAAGTGACCCATGGGAGGATAACGAAAGAGAAAGAGATGGGGAGAGATACTGTTATCTTGCACTTGTTATCTCTTCATGTTTCTTTCTTGCCCAAGAGAGGGCATCAATCACTTCCTTTGTCTTGATTCATCTCTCCCCCTTTGCTGATGATTAATTGAGATATGCTCAGTTCATTGTGTGCTCTGAAATCCTTCATGTCCTATCTAACTATGACCTTAAGGGAAAAATTAACTCAAAAATAAAAAATCTACTTACCTCCACGTCACTCCAAACCCATGCAGCATATTTTACAAAAATGATTAATGTATAAATACGTTTGTATTAAATGAAAATCCACCCTATTTTGTAAATTAATGTTATAAATGTTATTGTGAACAAATCATCCCTGCATATGTTTAATGTTTTCATTTTATTTTGACCTTTTAATTTTAAGTCAAAATGTCATAACTCGGATCTTCTTTTGAAATGAGACACTTTACTCTTCGGACTCTTCTAATCATTTAGTCCACTTAAACCCCACCTCTTTCTTACAATCCTCCACAAGCTCACATTCATTTAGGTGCAATGCCCACAACTCGAAATCCAATTAACCACTTATTCATAGAACCAAGTTCCTGCTTTACATTTTTGTCTTTTTTGATAATCCGTTTCATTCAGATTCTGTATGTCACAATATGGAATAAAAGATCTGTTGCTACTTCTGTTTCATCGCAACTTTAAAGGAAAAATTCACAAAAAAATGAAAAATTGCTTACCTCTGTGTTGCTATAAAACCATTGTTGTGTTCGTAGTAACCAGGCGTTGTCAAGCAATGAAAAAGACCAAAAATATATTATAGTATTTCTATTATAGTAATGTTTGTATTATGCCTCTTCTGGATATAATTGCAGGGTAAATGCAAGCTGCATGGAATGTTAAATTTATTAATGAATAAAGATGTAATTCTGGTCTGCTCTTCAAACAAACATATCATATACAGTATATATCTTTAAAAGACTTGAAATAGCACAAGAGTCGTCTGAATTATATTTATAATTTTAAAGCATTTTTGTCCGTTTTGGAGCTTTACAGCCCTTTTTCAGTAAAGGAGGAGCATGAACAGTTTTTAAATCATCTCATTTTGAAGAAAGAAAGTCATAGAGGTTTGAAGCAACATGTAAAGTACATGTGAGTAAATGATAACAGAATTCTGATTTTTTAAAAATTAACTCTGCCTTTAAAGGGCTAGTTCACCCAAAAATGAAAATTAGCCCACAAATTACTCACCCTCAAGTCATCCTGTAGGTGTATATGACTTTCTTCTTTTAGACGAATCCAGTCTGAGTTATATTAAAAATGGTCTTTGATCTTTCAAGCTGTTTAATGCCACTCAGCAGGTGTTGCATGCATCAGTCCAAAAGAAGTTAAATAAAAAGCGTCCATCCATAAAAAAAGTGTCTCACACGTCTCCTCTTGGCTTATATCGAAATCTTCCGACATTCTTCTTTACAAATCCTCGTTTTGTACTTCTAATAAGTGACCAGTTTTTTGATCTGTCCCCTGTGCTTCCACGTACGTCACTTTTGAGCGGCGCATGCGCAACGCTGAACTCATACATCATCCTCCCGGAGCTGCTTCTGTGTAGGACTGTTGGCGCAAACTAGATTAAAGGGATTATTACGTTTTGAATATGGATATTTTTCTTACAAGAAAATCGATTCGCTACAGGAGGCCTTTGTTCACCCCCCAGAGCCGTGTGAGACACTTTTTTTTTTTTTATGGATGGGCGATTTTTATTTATCTTCTTTTGGACTGAAGCATGCAACATTCGTCTGAAAGAAGAAAGTAATATACACCTAGGATGACTTGAGGGTGAGTAAAACGCAACCTAATTTTCATTTTTGGGTGAACTAACCCTTTAAGGCCCCATTAGCTCTTTTTTTGCTCCTAATTCTCTCTATTTTAACTCTCTCTCACATTTTCCCTGCCATCACGCACCTCTTCCCACATGTGAATTCAGCTCCTCAGTGTTCTGTTTTTTAATCTATCTGTTCAATTCACATTTCTCTTCACCCGCTGTGCCCGAGTTCCTCTTCCCTGGATCCAGAACCTGCCAAGACTAATCCCTCTCTATCACCATCCTGGCCTTCCTCTCTCTCACTCCAGCTCTCTCCACCCTTCTCCTTTTGCCTTCTATCTCAGCTCCCTCCCACTTCCCCTCATCTCCAATCCCCCTCATCTGTGATTAGTCAGCAGGAAAAAATATACTTTGTTCTTCAGCCAGTGTTTTTTTTACTCTTTCATTTTGTCCTTATCCATTTGATTTTCAGTTTCTGCCAGCTGCTCTACCTCAGCTGAATGTTGCTGTTTGTTTCTCCTCTTTCTCTTTCCAGCCTCCTTTTTTAGTTACTCTCTGTACTGTCAATACTCCCTAAATCATGTTGTTTTTGTCTGTTTCATTGCTCTGTTGAACAGGGACTTTTCTGGGTGACTAGTAGCATGAATATGGTCAGTGTTTCTGCCTAAATTGCACACCATTTATGGCTTGTTTTATGGTTTTAGGGTGCCTGTAATGATAAAGGAGGTCTGTACGACAGCACAATTTCACAGAGCTTGCCAAAGGGGCGTTAGTTTGATCTTCGGTTGTAAATAAGAGGGCTTTGTGCTTCATTTATTGTATTTCTTTCATATTTCCCTTTCTTCCCACTCCACTTCTCTCAGCCATTGTCATTTATTTTCTCTGACAGTCATATTATTTCTTTTACAGCCCTTTAATGTTCCCATCACATATTTTCTGTCAGTTTCTCACCCTTTTTCATCCCTCTGGTGTTATCCATATCTTCCCCATTACTTATTGCTGTTCCTCCTCTTTCTGTCCCTCACATAAATGTATGTACATTTGTAACGCTATATTTTGTATTACATTTGCATCAAATTACAAAAAAACTAATTAACGCTAAAGTGAGAGTGTTTCTATACAGCATCTATATGGGCATGATGGTAAATTTGATATCATTCTCTGTTTTGACTGCATAAATGGCTGCCCACTGCTCCGGGTGCGTGTTCACGGTGTGTGTGTTCACTGCTGTGTGTGCACTTAGGATGGGTTAAATGCAGAGCACTAATTCCTAGTATGGGTAACCATACTTGGCCACATGTCACTTCACTTTTTTTCCACAAAGATATTAAACATTAAGAAATGAAATGTTTCTTGTGCACCAGGTCAGCATGATTCATAGCTATCATAATACAAGGATCATGTGACACTGAAAACTGGAGAAATGGCTGCTGAAAAATCAGCTTCGCCATCACAGGAATAAACGGCTGAATATGCTCATGCTAAATAGATACTCTCGTTCAAAAGTTTGCTATCAATAAGAAATATTCTTTATGCACCAAGAGCTTGTAACACTCCAAAGAGAAAGGCTGTATTTATTTGATCAAATACAATAAAACAAGAAATATTGTAAAATAGTATAACAAATTTAAAATAACTATTTTCTTTTTAAATATATTTTAATATATAACTTTATACATTTCTAATTGCATAGCCGCGCAATAAGTAATGGCCATGGCGATAAGTAATGTTTATTAAGAGTTAAGTTTATTCTTTTTAGGGATGCACCAAATGTTCGGCAACCGAAATTATTCGGTCGAAAATAGCAAAACAAAAGCTCTTTCGGTGTTCGGCGAAATAAGAATCGAATAAGCGAAAAGACCGAATAAATTGTACCGAACAAAGACGTGACGCAATCATATAAAGGTGCGCGCTAATGCAGCAAACATGACAGCAGTGTGGAAACATTTAAAGCTTTCTGAGAAAGACGCAAAAATCATTACAAGCACCGACAGCGAGAGACTGTTTAGTACTGCATCGCATGTCTTCGATGAGAAGAGGAAGGGTGGTTGTTGCTGGTTACTGTATGATGATTAAAATCGCGAAATGCCCTTAAACAATTAAATAAACTGCAGAATGTTAAGTTTTCTAATACACGCAGGAATTGCACGTGTTCAAACCATAGACTGTGCAAAAACATGGACGTAGTGTTTTGAAGATAGTTTTTGAAGCTCAAAAGTTGGCGGAGATGGCCATCGCCATCTTGGCAGCGCGACACCCCCTGTCACTCCCGGATAATGAAGATGGGCAAAGGGGTGGGAGCTGGTTGCTGAAACCACACCCACCTAGCTCGACAGTGATAACAGCAGCGGCAATCCACCTGTCACTCAAGTGGCCACGCCCTTAATTATGCAGAACTTTAAGGCTTAAAATAATCTAAACGGATGAGTTATAAAAAAATTCACCCCCCTCGCAGTTGTCATGAAGGGCAAAATTAGCTATATAGACCAAAATCATTTTTTGAACCAGGCTGTAAACGTTTTTTTCTGCTGTAAAGTTGGGCATTTTAACATGGGGAGTCTATGGGATTGATTCCCTTTTGCAGCCAGCCTCTAGCGGCCAGTTGAAGAATTACAGTTTAAGTCACTTCCGTGTTGGCTTCACGAGAGAGAGAGCGGGAGGTTGCCGCTCGGTTCAAACAGCGCTGCACGAGCTCTCGGCTGCAGGGTTCAAAGTCCAAAGCGCGAGGAAAATCTGCGCGGAACTGTGTTACTCGTCAGCTGCTCGGTAACATTTTTATGAATTTTTACAAGGCATGTGACAATGCGATACGTGCAACAAACGTCTTCCCAAATTTGTAATGAGAATCATTTGTCAACGAAAAGAAGCACTGAGGTCTTCCTGCGGGTTTCTGCCAAAATAAAAGTTGAGAAAAGCAAGAACTCCATCAACATTAATAAATGTTATTGTAATTTTACTGTTATTCTGTAAAATAAAATTAAAAAAATGAAAATAACAATTACAACAGCTCTATTAATACATTTATTGTAACATTTACACATAGTGTTCAGACTAGGATCTATAATATTTTCTAATGTTTTAAAATAAGTCTTTTCTGCTCATCAAGGCTGCATTTGTACAGTAAAAAATACATGCCTGATTTAAGAAGGGGGTCTAAAAAATGGCCAAAAAATATTATTTTACTAACTTATTAATTTTAAGTTAAGTTGTGTTTTATTGGTATAATGTCTGCTAGAATGTTAAAAAAAATTTCAGTGTTAAGTAAATATTTTTAAATTGTTGTTTTGTAAATTATTTTTGTGTTTCATTTTCTTCGGCTTCGGCCAATAATTTTCATTTCGGTGCATCCCTAATTCTTTTACTCAATTCATTCAAAAAAATGATTCATTTGAAAATCAAACAGGACTACTGTGTGTTGCTTGTTGCTTAACTTTATGTTGGAAATATTTTCGTTGGCGGTGCAAAAATGGATTTAATAATTGCCAATACTATGTGTAAATGTAAGTCACACAGCATTCATTTCTTATAGTAACTATCCACCTTATTTTTCCTGTAAGAGTGGGTGCAGCCATTTGTAAATTTTATGGATCTGGCTTATAATGTTAGTGCCATTTGCTTCCAGCTATTTTTAGCTGTACAAAACAGCTCTTTTATTGGTATAATGTCTGCTAGAATGTTAAAAAAAATTTCAGTGTTAAGTAAATATTTTTAAATTGTTGTTTTGTAAATTATTTTTGTGTTTCATTTTCTTCGGCTTCGGCCAATAATTTTCATTTCGGTGCATCCCTAATTCTTTTACTCAATTCATTCAAAAAAATGATTCATTTGAAAATCAAACAGGACTACTGTGTGTTGCTTGTTGCTTAACTTTATGTTGGAAATATTTTCGTTGGCGGTGCAAAAATGGATTTAATAATTGCCAATACTATGTGTAAATGTAAGTCACACAGCATTCATTTCTTATAGTAACTATCCACCTTATTTTTCCTGTAAGAGTGGGTGCAGCCATTTGTAAATTATATGGATCTGGCTTATAATGTTAGTGCCATTTGCTTCCAGCTATTTTTAGCTGTACAAAACAGCTCGTTTTGCGGCTCGATATTGCAAACTGGTGTGTCTTACCATATTATTTTAATGTATTATCTTAGTTATGAATATGGGCGTCGCTAGGCCATTTTTATTATTTGTTACTGATCTGGGACATATAGCCCCAGTAAAATTACTACTCAGCCCACCTATAATTTTGCGATTAGTTCCATAAACTGTACACGAATTCGTGATCGCCTCAGTCCCCTTTAAATGTCATATGAAAACGGCGGCAGACTTCGATCGCTCCTCCATTTCAGCGTGTTCTTTTTCAATTCGCAGAGCGAGAAACAGAGGACAAGGTGTGTGTTTATCAATAGATTGTTATAATATCTGCATCTGTGCAGTTCTTTGTCATAAATACAGTTTACAAAATATCATGGGGGAGCAATCGGTTCCCCATCTACTTTAAAGTTTTCGCTGGGTTCACCCCTCATCACACCACAGGCTTCTTCCAGTGAAAATGAAGCACATATGAACGCATATACTTTATAAAACGATGTTGCCATTTTCATTTGATATATATATATATTATATGAACGCACTGGTTTGTAGTGCAAACAGTTTTACCGTTTACTGGACCCTGTTATTCTTCTCGTTATTTCCCTACAGCAGTTAATGAACTGGAAGTCTCACACATTCACAAAAAACAGCTTAACTTACTTCCACGTTGAAAAATAAGGTGGATACTAAGTGTAAAAAAATATCATGCAAGCGTGCTGCTGTTGGTCTTAACATCGACTAAAAGGTATTCACTGCTTCAGATACTGCCACTTTGCATTGCAAGTGCCTTTTCAGACTATATAAATAGCATAAAACTCATTCACGCTCAGCAAATTGAATCATGCTCATGCATAAGCACACATGAACCTCTGAGAAAATAAAAGGCAATCTGTGTTGTAATTGCAGTGCACACACACAGAGTTGACTTCACTGTTCATAAACACATTTAAGCTTTAAATGACTGATGATCAACAACCTGAGGGTCAGAATATTGCACTGAACTTGAAGGGAAGTCCTTAAGCCAGTACTAAGATACTCTTTCAGGAAGCCTAGCTGTCTCCCTGACTCTCTGTGGGGCACTTCACAACAAATCCACAGGCTCACAGCTATTATGATTTGTGTGCTTTGCTGAAGATGCAAATTGGGTGTAATTGTATTTGGCACATTGTCAACTTTGATAGCGCCGCTCTCTGTATATTTCACACTGTGTTTTTTAATTGAATGACTGAAATTCTTCATGCAGCTAAGATGTTCTAGGGCTATTTTCCTATTGTTTTGAATAGTTTGCTTCTGTGCTGAGGATATAAGCATGTGAAACAAATGAATTATGTTGCAGTACCCTCAGGAACTGCTTCTGAATTAAGTGTCTGCAGAGACATTAACACCAGCTGCCCTCCAGTACAGAGTCAATAACCCTGGTGGCGGGCAAGCAATGATGTCTTGTTCAGCGCTTCAATTGCTTTCTATCTCGCCAAGGTAAAACACAGTGTTTCTAATGAAAACTCAGTTAAGGTGATGGCAGACATGGGCAATTGGGAATCTGCGGTACAATATATGGCATAAATGAGAAATAAAAAAAGAAACTGGTTGATAATTGCTGGTAATTATATTAAAGTAGAAAGATGCAAAATAGAAGGATTGTCACTAGTGATCTCAGGTATTAGAGTAGTATCTCTATGGCAGAGGTTTTCAAGCTGGGTCTGGGGAGCCCAGGGTGCCACGAGGGCACCCCTGGGGGTCCGTGAAAATTTTTAGAGAGCAAAAATTGCAGAATGTACTTTTGTAGCTGTGAAAGTTAATGTGCAATATAGATAATAATGAAATGTGTTAAATGCAATGATTTTGTATTTTTACTTTCATATTCAGTAAATTTGATCACTAAAATAGCAATTCACTATTTTATTCTGCTTTCTCAAGACATTACATAACGAGATAATTGCAATTATTGTATTGTTTTTCTTTAACAAGAAAACAAGAAAATCATTTTTTTCTTCCACAAAACTGAATGCTATCTGGAAAAATATATTTTTAATAAAAATGGCTTCATATCATATCACATCACATCAGGGATAATCATATAAGTGGTTTTGGCATCAAAAAGTTTGAAAACCCCTGCTCTAGGGTTCTGTGTATGGAGTGAGAGATTTGATTTTATGGGTAATAAGTGAACACTTTCAGATATACGACAGCTGATTGGCACCAGAACAAGACACATTGTGATAAGATATCCTCCACATCTAAAGTGTGGGTGCAGCATCTGAACCACACAGCAGCTGGCTGTGAGTGGCACTACAGAGAAGTATTTTGTTCCCTCTGCTAAACACCGTAATCCTATTTTGAAGAGGTCTATTTGAAGGAGAGACACTCAGTGCCTTAGAGTGCATGGCTACAGTGGTTTTGTTACTGATCTGGGACATATGAGAAGTTACAACACTGTGTTGAGTGCTGTTTGCGGCATGCGTGCGAACAGGGGCGGTGGCAAGAGTCCGTCTGTGCTGTAAAACAAGAGTTTGTGCTTGTAGAGACAGAGCCGGTAGAAGCCAAACGTCTTCTTTCTACTGTAATACAAGCAGTGCATGAGTGTCTGTACATTGACAGTTCATTCTCGTCATAGTAAGGCGTGTGGTTGTTTTGCATAAGGGCAAGTGGGACATGAGGGGTAGGTGGTAATCTGTGAATGAGAATTGGCTTCATGCCGAGGGGCCATTCCCACTGAGACTGTTCTTGCATTCATAACTAGCTAGACGTGTGCAGTGGAATTGGAGCATAATGCTGATGTCTTGACAATTTGATCGGTTCCTAAAGTAATAGTTCGTCAAAAATTTAAATACTGTATGACTGTTTTTCATCTGAACACAAAATAAGATAATTTAATGAATATCCGGTTTGGTGAATTCAATATAATGAGTGCGTCATGATTCACTTTCATGCTTAATAAGGCACCCATAGCATCAGCAAAAAAAAGTTAATGCGGCTCACTGATTATTTTCTAAATGCTCCTCTTTTGGTGGGAAAAAAAAAGTTTATATATACAGTGCCTTTTGAAAGTATTTATACCCCTTTTTTCACGTTTTGTTATGTTGCTGCCTTATGTTAAACTGCTTTAAATTACTTTTTTCCACATCAATCTACATTCAATACACCATAATGGCAAAGCAAAAAATAGAATTGTCACAACTATGTATATTTAATAAAAAAAAAACTGAAACAAGTACATTGCATAAGTTTCTCAGTACTTAGCTGAAACACCTTAACAGCCTTAAGTCTTTTTGATTATGATGTGACAAGCTTTGCTTATCAGTATTTGCCAATTATCTGCCATTCTTCTCTTCACCTCTCAAGCTCTGTCAGGTTGGAGGGGGGCACTGGGGCAGACTCACATTTTCAGGTTTCTCCAGAAATGTTTGATTGCGTTCAAGCCCAGGCTCTGGCTAGACCACTCAAGGACATTCACAGAGTTGTTTATAGGCCACTCTTGCTGTGTTTAGGTTCATTGTCCTGTTGGAAGGTGAACCTTCTGCCCAGTCTGAGGTTCTGAATGCTCTGGACTAGGTTTTCATTAAGGCTATCTCAATATTTTGGGGCATTGAGATTTTCTTCTACTCTGTCAAGTCCCTCAGTCCCTGCCGCTGAAAAACAGCCCCACAGCATGAGGCTGCTATACCAGCACACTTTACTTTTGGGATGGTACTCAAATGCAGGTGATGAACAGAGCTGGTTTCCTTCAAACAAGATGCTTGAAACTGGCTTGAAACTGGCTTGAAACAAGCTCTCTGAGCTCTACAGGCAGTTTTTTATTTTATTTTATTTTTTTTTTACCTCAGGGCTTTGTTTTTGCTCTGATATGCATTTTCAGCTGTTAGACTATTTATTGAGATGTGGGTGCCTTTTCAAATCACACACATTCAATTGAATTTGCCACAGGTTAACTTCACTCGTAGTGTAGTAACATCTACAAGCAATATGAATGCGCCTGAGCTAAATTTCTACTGTCCCAGATAAGTTTTTTATTTTTAATAAATTGCAAAGATGTTAAAAACCTGTTTTTTGCTTTACCTTTATGGTGTATGGAGTGTAGATTGATGTGGAAAAAAGTAATTTAAAGCAGTATAACATAAGGCAGAAACTTAACAAAATGTGAAAAAAATGACTTTCGCAAGGCACAAATATATATATATATTGGTGTTACATGAGTGCAAGATTTAAAACAAAACCAATCTGGATATAATTGTAAAAAATTATTTAAGCCATTAAATCAGAAATATAAAGTTTTTAGCATTATTTTCTATATAATTAATGCCAGTGTTTTAAATGTGTTACTTAAAGTATATATTTTTAGCTTGACTGAACTGTAAAGGTGGTGCACAGGATGATGATGATGATAATGATGGTGATAACAGAATTTTTTTTTGGGGGAGAACAATTCCTTTAAGTGACTTCACACAGAATTTTTTGTGTTTTTCTTTGTAAACATGCACTTAGTGGACGTATTAACCACTGCGACATGCCTCATTGAAGTCCGATGCTATGAGAGCCATGTTTTCGAGACACTGTGTCAAGTTAAGAGAAGTCGATTTTGATTCATTTCCACTGAGTCTCAAACGTAATGCTTGTGGCGCGAGACTCTTGA
>NW_015507766.1:2896-3397 GCF_001515645.1 Sinocyclocheilus grahami | reverse complement strand
GCTCTCCTCTGCTGCACAAAAGACCTGCTATACTTACACTTTCTTCCCTAGCAGTACCTTATACATATATAAAATGTGAATAGACTTTAAAATAGATCCCAGAGCGCAGCAAGTTGCCAGTAGGTGGGCCACACACTCAATAAACACACATTTAGTGCTGCGGCTGCCACCACGAAGCAGAAGTGTCATTAGCACTTTCAATAAGTTTGTTTACATGCACTTTAAAAGTTGGGTTTTAGTTGGTCTAAAGGCTGGACTACATTTTCGATTTTCCTCCGATTTACCGTCTGGACAAGTTGATGCTAGTTGCCGAAAGTCAGAGCAGATTTTAGTTGACAGATTCCATAGAAAATGAGAATGGGTAACACGTTTCTATCTTGATACTTTAGATCAGTCGTGGGCCCTGTGTCTCACCTGGCTGCCCGTTGACAGCAACATTGCTCAAAAAGTTGCCCAGTGTATCATCAGTCTGATTCCATCCAGTCGGAGGATATCAAACAT
>NW_015507766.1:0-1599 GCF_001515645.1 Sinocyclocheilus grahami | reverse complement strand
GTGTATCATCAGTCTGATTCCATCCAGTCGGAGGATATCAAACATTTTTTTGATATTTTCAGTCGATTTTAGAACGCATATTGTTTTCATTTGTCATGGATCTCCTAGCAACAAGGCACACATTTATGCATGAGTTTGTTGTGATCAGAACAACTTCAAAGTCTGCTGTGTATGATCCTCAGTTGTTTAGTGTATGATGGCCCAGCAATATTGTTCAAAAAGTTGCCCAGTGTATCATCAGCCTAAGTGTATGAGGCCTAATTGTTTTAAAAATCTTTTCAGAATTTAAAAGTTGTAGTAGTTGTAGTGTATTCCAGCCTTTAGCTTGATTATGACTGCATATGGATACTTCCTTTCTAAAGTTTGGGATCAGAAGAAATGAATACTCTTTCTATTCAATAAAGAGTCCTGAAAAAATGTATCATGGTTTCCACTAAAAATTTTTTTTTTTTTTTTTTTAACATTGATAATACTAAGAACTATTTATTGAGCAGGATATTATCATATTAGAATGATTTCTGAAAGATCATGTGACACTGAAGACTGGAGTAATTATGCTGACGATTCAGCTTTTCCATCACAAGAATAAATTTACTTTTGAAACTACATTAACTACATATATTAAAATACAGTTAATTACACCTATTTCTTATTTGTAATAATAGTTCACTATTGTCTTTACTTGATCAATAAATGCAACCTGGATGAGCATAAGAGACTTCTTTCTATCACAAACTTTAGAATGTGTAGTAAATCAGCTCAACAGGGAAATATTTATGACTAATTATAACTGGTTATGATTAATAATAAATATTTAGATTATATCTTCGAATTAACTGTAGCAGAATCAATATTACAAGTATTTGATCTGTCCTTCCACCGAGCAGACAATATAATCATTCATCAATTCAAGAAAAGATTATTTTCCTGGCCAAGGAAGAATAACTGTCCTTCTTTATGCAGTGCTAGCAGTAATTTAGCATTTTGTAGCAAGGGTTCAAAACATTAATTGACTTCGAATTGTGAGCAGCAAACAGAGGCAATCGATCGTGAATATAAGGGATTTAATAAATGAAACTATATCTAACATATAACTAACTAAGCAAAACATATACAGAATGAAACAATGTAAGGGAAAGAGAGAAGAAAGTAAAAGGATGGCAGTATTTCACAGCAATTTTAAACACAACCTTTGAGAAACATCAGAGAATCAAAAATCACCTTAAAAGGGCTGAAACTTAAACACGCATCTAAATAATCATAAACAGTTACTTGCATTGGCTTTGATTGCTGAACAAGAGTCCTGATGCGGTAGACAACGGAGGTCTTTGATGATTTCGTTAGGAGTGAGCTGGAAGTTTACTTCTGGTTCTTCTAAAGACAGGAAAAGTCCACAGCGAATCGAAGTTACTTGAAGATAAAAAATTGCCGGAAAACAAACTCAAGAGGAAAAGACTTGAGAGTCTTGGAAAGTGTCGTCTCAAAAGAAGAGGGTTTTCTCACTTTTGAGGGTTTCTATTCTGGGTGGACTGGCCAATACCAGACGTGAATTTCTGAATGGGAGAAGTTTCCTTTGTTTCCCTTTATGGCCCATTTGCA
>NW_015507765.1:57202-60379 GCF_001515645.1 Sinocyclocheilus grahami | reverse complement strand
GATGCTTTTTTCTCACTGAATCTCGGTGGCAAACCTCCCTTTGAATGGTCATCCTTCACAGACACAGAGCTGGACACATGTGAGCCTGATCTTGCACTAATGACACAAAGAACAGAGAAAACTATAGGAGATACTTCAGTCTCATTTGAAGAGATTTAATGTGCCAAATGGGAGTTTGTTTAGTCCAGTTTAACACAAACTAGTTCACTAACTCATCAGGTCTGCTATGAAGGAATCATCTAACAGTCAAGTGAAGCGCTGATTTCTCATCCTGCACAATTTCTACTTCACTAAAAAACACAACTGGCTCAGAAACTGTGTTATAGTGCAACCATTTTAAACCTGATGAGTAAACAAACTCTGTTGACCCCACTGAGAGAAGAGAAAATACTAAAATAAAAACAACATCTTGTATCTATAGCAATGAATATAATGAAGAATGAACTGTGTACAGTGAACGAGTCTGAGTAAGAGACAAAAAATTTTCACATTTCCCTTTAAAGGGGTCATGTGATGTGATTTCAATTGTTCCTTTCTCTTTGGAGTGTTACAAGCTCTTGGTGCATAAAGAAGATCTGTAAAGTTGCAAAGACTAAAGTCTCAAATCCAAAGAGATATTCTTTATAAAAGTTAAGAGTCAGCCACGCCTACCTAAAACGGCTCGTTCTAACACGCCCCCACATGTCTACGTCACTATGTGGGAAGATTTGCATAACGCCGCCCAAATGTTCACGCAAAGAAAAAAAGCATAACTTTGATTCTCGCTGTTGCCGCCGGCGCCATGTTGTGGAGATGCTGTGTTTCGTTGTGAAAGTGAAACTACTTTGTTTGGTCTTCCAAAAGAGGAC
This sequence comes from Sinocyclocheilus grahami, assembly GCF_001515645.1. Lineage (NCBI taxonomy): Eukaryota > Metazoa > Chordata > Actinopteri > Cypriniformes > Cyprinidae > Sinocyclocheilus > Sinocyclocheilus grahami. The sequence goes on along the minus strand of NW_015507765.1, from coordinate 59,531 downwards.
ACAACTAGAAATCAGTGGTTAAGTTGTATTTACAACACTGTTCCAGAACACTTCAACCCAAATATTCAGATGTGTGCAGCGCATTTTGTGGAGGACAAGGACTGTTTCCTGTGAGAGTAGCCTACAATGCCGGTGTCTGTTTCTATAAAGTGGGTAAAGGACAGTCTAGCACTTCTGACTCACAGTCTGTAAGTATGTTTTCATATGCAAAGGATTTGCCACTGATGATTCAAATGTGAGTTTTGAGCAGTGTAGAGTAGTGCTTTGTCGTTCCTCCGATCACAAATGCAGACATGGTTTTATGTTTACGCGGCGCGATACGCAATGCAACGCAACACGTAAAAAGACAGTATAAGTCATTATAATCCGTAATAATGTCCCCACTGGATGCAACAAATCCCTCGTTTGTAATGGGTTTTATTGGTTTTGTCTCATCGCGCCAGGACACACGACATCACAGTGTTAAGGGGCGAACATTTTCGTCACACGCTTGAGGTATTCGGCCAATCAAAATGCACTGGATAGCTGGCCAATCAGAGCACACCTTCAGAAGTCATGTTTCAGAAAGGCGGGGCATAGAGGAGAAACAATAATGTACAGTATGTGGAAAATAATGTGTTTTTTGAACCTTAAACCACATAAACACATTTCATTACACCAAATACACCAAATAATGTTCTTTTTAGCAACGTCATATGACCCCTTTAAAAATATCTACAAATTTACATGGTAAGAGTTTGATATATATTTTATTAATTTAAACTAAATCTAGTGTACCCATTATTTACATTTAATACCCACTAAATATGCAACCCCAAACGTGTAATACAGTCAACTTTATATGATAAATTATAGAAATACTATGTTATTCTACTATGTGCCACAGCCATATCACCCTGCAGCCCAAGACTGTTTGCCCACTGAAGTTACGCAGGCTTGAGCCTGGTCAGTACCTGAATGGGGGACCTGCTGGGAAAACTAGGTTGCTGTTGGAAGAGGTGTTAGTGAGGCCAGCAGGGGGTGCTCACCCTGTGGTCTGTGTGGGTCCTAACGCCCCAGTATAGTGACGGGGACACTATACTCTCAAAAATCACCGTCTTTCGGATGAGATGTTAAACCAAGGTCCTGACTCTCTGTGGTCATTAAAAATCCCATGGCACTTCTCGTAAAGAGTAGGGGTGTAACCCCAGTGTCCTGGCCAAATTGCCCCCCTGGCCCTTGTCAATCATGGCCTCCTAATAATCCCCATCCACTGAATTGACTCTATCTCTCTCTCCTCTCTAGCTGTAGCTAGTGTGTGGTGAGCGCACTGGCGCCGTTGTCCTGTGGCTGCCGTCGCATCATCCAAGTGGATGCTGCACAGTGGTGGTAGTTGAGGAGAGACCCCCCCACATGATTGTAAAGCGCTTTGGGTGTACAACAATACACAATAAAGCGCTACATATATGCATCATTCATTCATTCATTCATTTCTACAGGTTCTGAGAGGTTAACAGTACAGATAATTCTAGCAACATTCAAACATGGTGCTCTTTTCTTTACACAAATGTGGTTGTTTAAAGAGTATCTTGGAGAAACTAAATTTCATTCATGGCAATGGACATGGCAACAGCGAGAACAAGACTCCATTATTGATGGGGTTTTATTCTTCACAGACTATAATGAATATTCATATATACTCCCACTGGAACTGATTATTACACAACACCAGCTCAATCTGGGGAAAACAAAATATATACTATATATACACTACAGCACTAATAAAAAAAACACATATAAAAAAAATATAAACATAGTCTAAGGGTCTATTTACACTTAGCCACTCCATGTGTTCTCTCTGATCGGATCGCTAACCCATCGTGTAAATGCCCTCTGAGAAGCATTAGAGTAACCTTCTCAATACCAGTGTTAATTTCATTAACGACATTACTGATAAAAAATGCTTTTTGACAAAGACTTTTTTTGTCAGTGATATCGAAGAGGATGAAAATATGAATTGTTACAATAACTAAGCTAAACAAACTGATAAAAATATGACAAAAAGAAGAGACTGGCTGTAGACGACTCAGGGCTCATGCTCAGGTCAATTTAAATGTTTTTCTTATGCAGTTATGTAACCACATTCAAGAAAAATTAGTTTTTGAAACAAAATAAAATGCAGAAATGAAAATGATTATCTGTGAATCTCTGTGCACTATTCCAATTAACCTATCCAGCAAGTATATCACAAATAATAATATTAAATATTAATAATTATGTATTCAGTGTCTAATACGGAGTGTACAGTCATAGGCGGAAAACAAGGGGGGGTTGGGGGGGACAGGACCCA
>NW_015507765.1:45334-57115 GCF_001515645.1 Sinocyclocheilus grahami | reverse complement strand
GCCTAAGACATCGAGAGTAAGGCAGACCGAGAACAACCCAGCCACAACACAATTGCGAATAACATGCCTTACCTTAACACAGAGTCCAACGTTTATATTTTTTCTACGAATCTTTGAGTTAATGTACTAAAATGGAATTTGCACCGCAGCACCCCCACCCCTTGATGCTCATGACAAGAGTAGCATGTATAGTTATCTTTATTGAAGTGAATTAGGTTTAAATCGTCCCGTCATGCCTGAATGAATTATATTTTTGCAATTTTACACATAATAATCCACGATGATCACATTACACAAAACTGAAATTGCACGTCAAAATAACACATTGTCAATATTTTTGGAGAATTTTGTGAAAATTTCACAAATCCCGTTTTCAGGGGAGCCCATGTCTTATTAAGGGGAGCCGAGCTCCTCCTAGCTCCCCCGAAGTTCACACCCTGGAAGCACCAGTAAAACAGGGAGAGACAAACTGAGAAACTGCTGAGAAAACCAGCCCACTGTGGGTCATTCTAAACAGCACTGAATGCTGTCTTTCATTCTGTTTATATTCTTCATAACAGTGACAGAAAGAACCAAAAGAATAGACAGCATTTATTTTTATTTAATGTGTTTTGCTGGACAATTTTTTAATACTGGTCCTGAATCCAAAGTGAGTGTGTTTACATAGATTTCTTTTATTATTTATTATTATTATTTTTATTTATTTATCTTGGAGAAATGTCTTTGTCCATCAATTATTCTGTGCAGAGTAAATGCTCAACTGTATAGACATGTTCTGAAATGGACAAGAAATGAACATTTTTAAAAAAGAAGAGCTTTAACAATTTGAACACTGGTGGTGGTTTGAAACGTGGTTTTCTCCTCCCAAAAAGCCCGCTGGAGATGAACGTCTCTCTGCAGCAAACAGACGCATGCACAAACTGCTGCAAATGTAACTAAAATTCGCTGTCGCATCATGGAGCTTAAAACTCATGCTGTGTTTGAAATGCCATACTATCATACTACTCTTACTATTTCTGCAGTATTCAGTATGTATGCAGTATATTATGCAATCTTTCTGTACTCATGGAATACCCAGATGACCTACTATATTTGCCAGAATCTGTTAAATATAACTCATATTCCCTGAAATCAGTGCAGAAGCTGAGTTTGGAATGGCATACTACCATACAACTCCTACTATACTGCAGTATGCAGTGTGTATACTATGAATAGCATGTGAATTTTCTCTATGCATGGAGTTCCTGGATTACCTGCTACATTTGCTGAAATCTGATAAATGCATCTGAAGACACTGCATGGGATACTGGTTCCCACAATGCAACACGCTCCAACACTTTTATAGGTACATTAAGCACATATACATGTTATAAATGTTACTGTAAACTAGGGCTGCACGATAAATCGAAATGGAACCAAAATCGCGATTCGACAGAAGCTGAATAAACAGAAGATTTAACTGCTTTTATTGATTCAACGTGACTAATAAACACACGGTTATGACAATATGTTGTTTATCTGAGTTATTATTATTATAATTTTCATTAAAGTAAAGTATATTTATAATGCAATGCCTTTATCACTGCTTAGGATACTATGAAATATGTTCCGTGCCTTATTCTGTGTAAGAAGCCACATCATCTCACAGAAGGATTTATTTCAAACACTCGACTGACGTTATGAAGTGAGTTTGGAGTAAAAATATGTTATTAAATGTGGTATTTTCACATGCTTTCAGATGGAGCAGCATTTACTACACAGAGCTGTAGTTCACAGAGAAGCTATGCAAACAGCTGTCATTATCGCCAACGATTTCTTCGATTTCAGAATCAAACAATAAAATCATCTGTGATTTTTTTGCGTAGCTTGTCAGTGAACTACGGCTTTGTGTAGTAAATGCTGCTCCATCTAAAAGCACGTGATGATGATTTACTGCTGATTACAGAACCGGCTTTACTATCAAAATGCGCACGACAATCGCATTCGATTAATCGTGCAGCCCTACTGTAAACTAACAAATATTGCTGTGTATCTAAAAACAATATTGTTAGTAGGAGATCCATTATTCCTTAATCTCTACGGCACGTTTCTGATCAAGTCAAATGATGTCACCTTTATCTCTATAGTGCTTTTATATCAGGTGTCTTCAACGTTTATCAGGTCAAGGACCCCTTAGGCAATAGAGACATGGAGCAGCGACCCCCGATACAAAATGTGTCAAGCAGAGCTACATATTAAGCAGATAGCCTTTGAAATAAATAGAAAGTAAGCATATCATGATTAAGAATAATTAAATGATAGTAATCTATTAGTCTGCTTTTACATTGCGCGTATCTATTTTGACATGCCATATTTTTGTCCCTTGCTAGTATCACTATGTCAGCAGCAGCTTCAGAGTGAATCACGCATTTATGTAGATGTCACTTACAAAACTTTGCAGCATGTAATTGGCCGTCGGTGCTCTTAGCAGCATGATAAACAATACTCGTATTCAACAGATTATATCTATATAAACTCGAAAGTGCAAAAGACTGCTCACTTTACAATTATACTAAAAAGCTGTCACTCATCTCAGTTCACGATCTCACAACTTTCCATTAAAATCAGTAAAACTGTCTACACTGCATGAAGAATCTCTTACATTGTGTCGTTGTTTGTTAATGAGAGAGGATTTGCGAGAGCGAGCATTACTCTGCACTGAACAAAACCTCTTAAACACCCCTGATTGGTCAATGCATTCAAGAGATCAACAAACATGTCTGTGATTGGCTACATTTCTCACTGCTATAAAAACATGTTATAAACAGGAGCATTTTACGTTCTCCAGAGATCAAACTCAAAAACACAGTGGAGCATTTGCTAAATCTGTTTTGCCAATAATTGTATTTCATTACAGAATCAACTGATGCTGTAGGTGCTTCTAACCTAACAATCCTGTCAAATCACCAACAATAAAATCCAGCTAGCTGGGTAATCCACGTATGAAGAACGGACCCCTGGTCAGAAAGTAATTTACTTTCAATAAAAATAAAGGAAATATTTGAAAAGTGGAAATAAAATGCCTCATTAATAATAAAGTGTTTATTGGGAATGGTTGGGGTAAGAGTAGAGAGGGCTTGTCCTAATCGGCATGACGGCATCCATTTAATAATTTTAATAATTATGATCATTTACACTCAATGTTATTGCATACTGTTTTATAATGTACTACAGTACTGAGGTATAAATATCTGCCACCTAACTACTATTTACACTTAGCCTATTGCTAAAGAAAATATCGCTATTTTAGTTTAAACAGAATTTATCATTATTTGCACTTAGTGAATATATTGCTTTTTCCACTTAGTGTAACTGCCAAAAAGAAAATAATATCATCGTTCAGTGTTGATTCAGTTCTGCTCAATATGTAAAGTTCAGAAAGGAGTTCAATTGGGCAATATAGCATTATTTACTAGCATGAGCCCTTATTAACACATTTATTTGTGAGGTAACATTGACAGCTGTGCTGAATTAATGCTCACTGTTTGTCATGTGACAGCACTGTAGCACACTACTCTGAAACATTAATTGTTGTTCTTTTGTCTGCTGTTTCACACACTATTCTTAAAACAGCAGGCAGTATGTTTTCTGGGCAGTAAGCTAAATAGTGCCATTCCGAACACAGCATTCATCTTCATTAAAAGTAGTGAGACTAAATTCTCTCAGCAGTGCTCAGGACACTTTCTCTCCTGCAGAGGCGGACAGTACTGAAGTATTTTTACTTTACTCAAATACATTTAAAAAGTATCTGTACTTTATCAGAGTGTTTTTCTTTGGAAAACTTTTACTTTACTACATTCCAAAGCATAAAGTCGTACTTTTTACTGCACTACATTTAATACATTTTTTTACCTTTAATACTTAAAATGTAGTACTTTCTTGTACTCAAGTAAATGTTTGAATTACTTTTACTTGAGTAAAAGTAAGAAAGTACTAGATTTCTAATGTAATTAAGTATTAAATGATATTTAATATGAAACGTAGTGCAGTAAAAAGTACAATATTATGCTTTGGAATGTTGTGAAGTAAAGTTTTCGAAAGAAAAACACTGATAAAGCACAGACACTTGAAAAGTAGGCTTCTTTTAAGGCAGAGTACAAATACTTCACTACAGTCCGCCTCTGCTCTCCTGTTGCTCTTTGATGTCGAAATTAGCTGATGATCAATAAAATGCAGTGAATAGCCAATCTTGCTTTCAGTCACGTGAATTTGCATACATATCAGGAAGTGAAGATCGTGTTTATTCTTTTTGCCGAGACACATTTATGTGGCCAAGTGTGAATGCAACAGTTTAAACAAATCGGATATCTGATCAGTAAAATACATGGCATTAATGTGTATGTATGCATGTACTTTACAGAGAAGCCTTTGGTCACAATTATTTCAATGCAAATACTGTTTAGTACGGAGCCCGGGAAGTCACCTGTAGGAGAAAAAAAAAAACAATCCGTGCGCACGCTTTCGCAATCCGTTCCCTCGGGTTATAAACTCACGGATTTGTGGCCCCGCCTCTGGGCCTCTAGTCTTTGCCGGCAGATTCAACCAGACCACCTGTCCTGTTTAGCTGCGGGATGCATTGTATTGTGTTTATTAAACATTATTTTTCATAGTAGCCTATGAGACCATGATTCGCACTCACAAAATAGTCTTCTTTTTAGCGTTTATTTTACATTAATCACCAATAGGATAAAACACAGCCACCTGAAAAATAAACACTGAAAAAGAAGAATAGAACATTTCCAGAATTTTCTGAAAAAAAAACGAAATGTTTCGAGAGAAAACGGTAAAAAAGCAATACAAATTGTACCGGTTATGTTGTCATTTTTGTCTTTGCTCTCTAACTGAATGCAATGTTATAATAGGCCTTGTTATTTAATAATAACATTAACAGTGAAGCATGCATCTACCTCTGGGGGAAAAGCTTAGTATAATAAAATCACCAAAATAAGTTCATGTTCAGAATGAATAGTACACAAACACATGTCCAAAACTGTAAAAGGTTATTTAAAAATAAAGTAAATAAACTTAATTTTTAAAGGATTCATGAATTATTTTATGACAAATGCACTCATTTATTTATTTAGCCTACAAATTAAAATAATAATAATAGTAGTAATAATAATAATAATTTCAATTTAGCCTTCTCAAATCATCACGACTTGCCTAAAATAAAATCTATAGATATAAAACAGTTCAAGCATATTACAATGTTAGTTTAAATGTTAAACCTAGATAAATGTGCGCTGTTAGATCCAAGTTTGTGTGGAGACTGCCAGCGCGTGACCTGCATTGTTTCTTACATTTTTGCTCATAAAGGTAAGAGTAATACATTTGGAACTGTAAAGGGTCTACTTTTATTTGTGTGCATTCACAATATCAACAAAACGTTGTGCTTTCATAAAATAAATTGGAAAACAGAGGATGCACTTGCTGCCGTCTCGGTCTTGAACAGGAGCGCCTCACAATTATGAACCGAAACTCAGCGAATTGCCTCACAGACATGATACAAATATATATCTATAAGCTTTCAATTACTACTTCAAATCGAAATAATTCAGTCCCATTTCTAAAATAGGCTACAAATTAATTGTTGTAGGCTAACCCGATCTCATGAAAGTGCGTATAGCACTATTTTCTGTTTCTATATTTGGCGTAATAGCCTATTTATACGCAGAAATTGACTTTGGCGTGCAAAAGACTGATAAATGCATAATGGCATGACTGGTTCAGTCGACAGAAACACGGGACACACGGGCCTATAATTTACTGCTGAAATGTTTCAGGTCAGTCTGAGCGCTCGCGGTACGCACAGTGCAGCCGTACACCTGCAGGCGCCACTGCGTTTAGGTTACATATGCATTTAGAAGAAGCTTTTGACCAAAACGACTTACAAAAGAGGAACAAGTGACTCCGAAGTCAGTCACAATGCCAGGTTTATTATACAATAATAATCAAGTGCTAAGATTATCACAAATTAAACAAGATTTTGACGCACATCTTTCTTATTAAATATTTTTAAATATTAAATATTTCTTATTAAGATAGAGAATCACTTAAGACAATTTGCTGTAGGCCTATTCCACATAATAATATGCAATAAAACAATAACACGTAGGCTACCTTTGAGCTTGCTCCATGAATGGGAACGGATTGTTTTTTCTCTTACAGGTGACTTCGCGAGCTCCGTGGTTTAGCAATGGCACTGCAGGCCAGACATACAAATAAAAAGCACCGCCCTGCTGCAAAGCAATACTTTCGATTTCGCTATATTTCGCTTGATATTATGTGCGGAGTTATCTGAAATAAAGACAGCCAAAAAAAAAAACAAAAAAAAGTGCAAAACACTTTCAAAACAACATTATTCATTTTAATAAACGCATGTAGTTTTAATATACGCATTAGACGGTGTTTGAGTCTGGCGGCTTCAGGAACAGGCAGACATACTGTAAATTAAGATTTAAATCACGCTTACATATATGAAATACGACCATTCCCCCAAATAACTGTATCACGGGAGAATTCAAACTTACCTGCAGCCGGTCTTGTGCACAAGAGCAGAGTCCAGACGTGTTTGAAACACTTTAGATTTCGCTGTTAAACACACCTGAGCGCTTAGGCTTTTTCACACCTCCGTGTCTCTGGCTTCCGGATCGGCTCTTGCACTGCAGGTAAAAGATTGTTCCGCTGACAACAGCGGCCTTACGTCACAAGAATAAGCTGGAGAATCAAACCCTGCGTCCCAATGTGCATTCACTCCTCCCTAAATAGTATTGAAAATTACTAAGATCACATCGAATTTTGCATGGATAGTAGGCTATGCACATTGGGACGCAGGCAAAGTCTTTTTATTTATTTATTTTTTACAAATTAGATATTATATTACTTTACAACGCGCAAACATTTCACAATTAACTTTTTGAGTCAGGGTCATCACAAATACAAGTCTGTTTAATTCTAAATGGATATTTATATGGTGAGTTATAATTATAGTTATAATAATTAGTTTTGCCGTTCTGTCCGTTTGGTGCTGGCTGTGCATTATGACTCTCCACGTGAATTATTTCGCTATTATTATTATTATTATTAAAGTAATACTGTATTTTCCACTTGCTCTTTGCATTATTGCAAAATTAAATAATTACCAAATTCCATTAATTTTAATGGATTAAACAAACAAACAAACAAACAAAAAAGAACAAAGAAATCACCAAAGTCAATATACAGCTTTTATAGCTATATAGCTGTCAGGGGTTGCCACGCGAAGGAGCTCGAAGGAGAACGATGCAGGCAGGTAGTCAAACGAAAAGAGTCTTTAATAAATTCATGTGGGAGAAACTGGAGAAAACAACTTTTTAACACGACAGAGACAAGACAAAGAAACTTAGGAAAGGCAGGGCTATTTATACTAAACCAAATTATCGACTAATAAGATGATTAATTAACACAGGTGGAAACTAATGAATGCTGATTAACTAAAAGAGAACAGGAATAGAACCAAATAAGGGCAGACAGGAACTTAACAGAAACCAACACGTAACAGATATCTCACCCCTCCCGGAAGGTGCGTCCCGGGCTGTAACAGTAACATGAGGCTGGTGCAGGACAGGAACAGGGCGGAGACAAGGAGAGCCTCCAGTGCGGATCAGGGAGCTCCGGGAGCCATGGTGGATCAGGCAGTTCAGGTTGCCATGGCGGAGCTGGTAGCTCAGGAGGCCATGGTGGATCCTCCATGGCCTTAGCCATCTCGGCCAGGGGTATATGCCCCCTAAATTTCCGTGGGGAAAACTAGGAATCCTGGGTGGCGCTCTGGAGGAGCGGGCACTGGAGGGCACTCTGGAGGAGCGGGCACTGGAGGGCACTCTGGAGGAGCGGGCACTGGAGGGCACTCTGGAGGGTGCTTACGAGGAGCGGACACCTCCAGTGGCTTGAATAAATTTTACAGATAATGAAATATATATGGGCTTATATTATTTAATATGCAATTATATTGCTCGTTGATATTCTACATTTACCAAAAATATAACCAAGAAACTTATAATGTCTGTCACTAGTGGTGTAAAAAGTAATAATAAGGATAAATACATTTTCAGTGAACATGTATTATATTTCCAGGATTTTAACTTATAGGGTTATAGGAGAAAATAATATGAGAGACCAGGGAAAATACTATTTTTATATTATTTTCACCAATATTGAAAGAAAAAATCCTCTAGGGCCATTGAGTTCCCATGATTTTTCAATAGGAGAAAAAAAAATAAAGAGAGATTGATTATGGCAGAAATAATAATAATGGTGACGTGACAATAATAATAATAATAATAATAATAAATACTCTATATAATAAAATTGGAATGACATGCATTTTGGTCAGTTTGATGAGTAAGCTACCTGTTGCTATTAAAACTGTAACAAATTAATTATAAACTATACATTTGATCTATTGTGCTGCAATAAAATATATATGGGCCTATCTATATGTTGTTTCATTGTCATGATCAAGTCTAGTCAAGGTGTTAAGCTTAGTCTTTGTTTGTTTTGTATTTGTTCATGTTTTTCTGGAATAAATCTGCACATGGGTTCACTTTAACTAGCCTCCAGTGACTTCAGTTAAACAAAACATGCCACCACAACAACAGTAGTATATATATATATATATATATTTGCTGCTTAAGCTGTTGTGGTGTTCATTCACATTGTTTCTACAAGTATTGGTAGTGACAATCTAGAAACAATGTAAATGAACACCACAACAGCTTAAGCAGCAAATTTTGCAAATCACAAAATTTATGTCACTGCCAATACTTTTGGCCACGACTGTATGTCAGACACATTCTTAATATTTAATTTAGGTTCATTAAACCTATGTAGATAAAATTCCATGTATATGTCTATCTCTCTCTCTCTCTATATATATATATATATATTGTTGTGTAATATGTATACGAATACAATCACCCTGCCTCATAGTTTAATGTATTTAGGTAATATATTATGTCTAAGGGTGTATTATTTTGTTTATGTCCTGGTGTCACATGGGGGAGAGTCAGCTGGTGATCCGCGCACTCCCCTTGCACGATCAGCACTGATTGTCCAGACCCCGAGCTGCTGAACATGACAGGACAACACAGACCGCACGAGGAGCCGAGAAGGCACCCTGCACCGTTACACCTGGGAAGGCCTCATACAGGCAAATATATAACTGCTGCATGTTGTAGAGGAAATTAAGGAATTGTCCTATTGCAAGTATGCCATTACGTTTTATGTAATACCTTTGTATTGTAACCAAATACAATATATCTTAAACATCTATAAATAATATTTTTTTTACCTTTTAACTTTGCCTTGATATGAGCAACTCACATATCTGCAGAGAGAAACAAAAACAAGCATGTGAGTGCACGGGACATGATAATTAAAAAAAAAATAAAAAATCCTAAGAAATTGAAGCACACGTGCTTCAGGGAAGGCAGCGCATTAATTTAGAGGTGATTAAACTGACTGGAACAACAAGTGCATTCAACTGTTTGAACGCACACCAGCCAATCAGAATTGAGTTTTCAGACAGACCAAGTTGACATTAACCACAGTTTCTGTCTAGAGTTATTTTTTTCTAGCTGACAATGGAGTTTATGTACACTGAAAAAAAGTGCATATGCCTTGTCATTACTCTAAAGAACATTTTATACTTGATTCCACTTAAATGCTTGATTGCACTTAAAGGGGTCATATGATGCGATTTCAAGTTTTCCTTTCTCTTTGGAGTGTAACAAGCTGATTGCGAATAGATAAGATCCCTGAAGTTGCAAAGACTAAAGTCTCAAAACCAAAGAGATATTCTTTATCAAAGTTAAGACTCCGCCACGCCCCCCTAAAACGTCTCGTTCTAACACGCCCCCACATATCTACCTCACTATGTGGAAATATTTGCATAATGCGCCCAAATGTGCACGCAAAGAAAGAAGGCGTGGTTTCAGTAACCACAGTTAGTGTTGAAGCAGCATGTCAGGGAGACGCTGTGTGTTTCTAGGCGAAAGCAAAAGCACTTTATTTGGCCTTCCGGAAGTAGATGCATTTAGGAATCTTTAAGATTACATACAACAGAACAGCAATGCATTTTATGGACGACCGTTTCGTGAACCTAGGCTTCTGAATCAGCTACGGTTTTGTTATTAGTTTAAGTATTTGCTATTGACTGTTCAAATGCGGAGTTGTGCGCATCGTGTGTGTGTGCGCGAGCGAGAGAGCGAGAGAGAGCACTAGAGATAGCGAGAAAGAAAGAGAGAGAGAGCACGAGAGAGAGAGCGTGAGAAAGACTAAAGTCTCAAAACCAAAGAGATATTCTTTATCAAAGTTAAGACTCCGCCACGCCCCCCTAAAACGTCTCGTTCTAACACGCCCCCACATATCTACCTCACTATGTGGAAATATTTGCATAATGCGCCCAAATGTGCACGCAAAGAAAGAAGGCGTGGTTTCAGTAACCACAGTTAGTGTTGAAGCAGCATGTCAGGGAGACGCTGTGTGTTTCTAGGCGAAAGCAAAAGCACTTTATTTGGCCTTCCGGAAGTAGATGCATTTAGGAATCTTTAAGATTACTTACAACAGAACAGCAATGCATTTTATGGACGACCGTTTCGTGAACCTAGGCTTCTGAATCAGCTACGGTTTTGTTATTAGTTTAAGTATTTGCTATTGACTGTTCAAATGCGGAGTTGTGCGCATCGTGTGTGTGTGCGCGAGCGAGAGAGCGAGAGAGAGCACTAGAGATAGCGAGAAAGAAAGAGAGAGAGAGCACGAGAGAGAGAGCGTGAGAGACTTTTGACTTTTAACATCTCTTTAATCACCAGAAAACATCAGTGTTTTTTTTAAATATATAAAAAAAGTCAAAGTGTACAAGTATAAAAAAATATGAGTCCAAATATCTGAAAAAATAACAACCCAAAAGAAAACATCATGTTTCCGTATAAAAAAAACAACCAAAAAAAAAACAATAAACACATCATATAATCATTTTCATACAAAAATGTTTAGAGAGCCATCACAATCAACTTCACATATGCAGTTATTAATGCCCCACCTGTATTTAAAGGTCTCCATATCCATTATTAAATTGTAAAAAGCAAATTCAACCTTTAAACGTGATTTTATCAAACTCCTAAAAATCTAAATAACATCAGTCTGTCCCATTCCAACAATCTTATTTTTCCGTGACAGCCAAATAGCCAACTTTGCTTGGCCAAAAACAAAATTCACTAATACAAGGGTCTCCCTTGTGGAATGCTTATATTTAGGACCATAAATAAAGAAAACTTTAGTAAAAACCTCCCCTAATTCACGGCAGCATTCTTCTAAAAAACAAAACAGAGGAACAAGCCTTTCACATTCAGAAAATAAATGAAAAACTGTTTCCGATTGTCCACAGAAAGGGCAACCCTCCCCTACCTGTGGATCAATGTGTGCTCTGTGTCTGTTCGTAGCTATTATACCATGCACAATCCGCCACTGCAGGTCTCCAGACCGTTTCTCAATGGGGGTTTGTGCAAGGTCCTCCAACTACCTTTGGGTGAAGAGCCTGACCCAAAAAAATCCAACCACTTAGACTCCTTCACACTCTCCAGAGTATGACAGTGAAGAGCCTTTACACACATCACATATAGTTGCTTCTTCCCAACAGCACTGAATTGTCCCGACTGCGGTGATGCAAAGGATAGGATGTTGCCTTCTGCTTCTTGCCACTCGCCA
>NW_015507765.1:32667-36459 GCF_001515645.1 Sinocyclocheilus grahami | reverse complement strand
AAAAAAAAACAAAACCAATAAACACATCATATAATCATTTTCATACAAAAATGTTTAGAGATCCATCACAATCAACTTCACATATGCAGTTATTAATGCCCCACCTGTATTTAAAGGTCTCCATATCCATTATTAAATTGTAAAAAGCAAATTCAACCTTTAAACGTGATTTTATCAAACTCCTAAAAATCTAAATAACATCAGTCTGTCCCATTCCAACAATCTTATTTTTCCGTGACAGCCAAATAGCCAACTTTGCTTGGCCAAAAACAAAATTCACTAATACAAGGGTCTCCCTTGTGGAATGCTTATATTTAGGACCATAAATAAAGAAAACTTTAGTAAAAACCTCCCCTAATTCACGGCAGCATTCTTCTAAAAAACAAAACAGAGGAACAAGCCTTTCACATTCAGAAAATAAATGAAAAACTGTTTCCGATTGTCCACAGAAAGGGCAACCCTCCCCTACCTGTGGATCAATGTGTGCTCTGTGTCTGTTCGTAGCTATTATACCATGCACAATCCGCCACTGCAGGTCTCCAGACCGTTTCTCAATGGGGGTTTGTGCAAGGTCCTCCAACTACCTTTGGGTGAAGAGCCTGACCCAAAAAAATCCAACCACGTACACTCCTTCACACTCTCCAGAGTATGACAGTGAAGAGCCTTTACACACATCACATATAGTTGCTTCTTCCCAACAGCACTGAATTGTCCCGACTGCGGTGATGCAAAGGATAGGATGTTGCCTTCTGCTTCTTGCCACTCGCCATTTTCTGCAGAAACCTCCAGGTCTGGGAAGGATAATACTTCCTCCCCACCAGGTACAACCAGGGACACACTGTAATTCTGCGGCAATCGTTCCTGCACCTCGGTCAGAAGTCTCTGGGCAACTCAAACCGATCTTATGCCAAGCTTAAGAGCCAATGTCTCTGCAGGCAACCAGCCATCCACGGAGGCTAGATGTCCTACTTTAGTGATGTTTGCGGAAAGAGCAGCATTCCTCAGATAAATGGATTTAAAACTATCCAACTCAAGTGCAGGGTTGAAAAACAATGGTTCTTCCTTTAGCCAATGAAAATGAGTGTCTCTTAACTCTCGAGAAATCCTGAAAAGTGTCCATGATTTTAACACTGACTTGTGAAAGGATGTCAGACCACTTAAATCCAGTTTATCACAATCCAATAAAAACAAGTGACGATCAAATCCCATCTTTCCTGCTCTTCTCAGAAGGGCACAAGCAACCCCGAACCAACTCACATCCTCTCCATAAAGAAGCCTTTGAGCTGTCTGGAGTCTGAAGGCCTTTATTCGTGACCCAATGTCGATAAGCCCCTGACCCCCCTCTTGCCTAGGCAGATAGAGGACTGGGGCCTTCAGCCAGTGCTGTCCTGACCAAAAAATGTCTGTAAGTCGTCGCTGAATGTCTCTTATCAAATCCTCTGGGGGCTCCAGCACCATCATCCTGTGCCACAAAGATGAGGCAACCAAATTATTACAGACCAGTACTCTTCCACTGTAGGAAAGCTGGGGTAGCAGCCAATGCCAAAGAGCCAGACCGAGCACACACTTTCTCCACTAGGCCCTCCCAGTTTTGCTTCTTATATTCATCAGTTCCCAAAAACACACCTAAATATTTTAAACCTGCCCTTCCCCATTTCAACCCCCCTGGAAGTAAGGGACCTTCACTATCTTTTCCACACCATAAAGCATCACTCTTTGCCCAGTTAACTTTCGCAGAGGAGGCTTTACCGTGACATTCTAAGCTTGCTTCTAGATGTTGAATATCTCCAGTGCCTCCAATTAAAACCGTGACATCATCTGCGTAAGCAGAAAGTTTAACAGGCTGCAGTGTATACATTTGTAGACCCCTTCACTCTCTTCTTAGTTTACATTGTAAAGGTTCAATGACGATACTATAAAGCTGCCCTGAAAGAGGACAGCCTTGCCTGATACCCCTCTGAACCCTTATAGGAACACTAAGACCCCCGGTCATTTTTATTAAACACGTAGCTTCAGAATAGAGCAGACTTATTAGTGAAATAAAATGATCCCCAAAACCAAAGGCTTTAAGTGTTTCAAAAAGATAGACATGATCTACCCTATCGAAAGCCTTTTCCTGATCCAATGACAAAAACCCCACATCGACATTATTAAAAGAAGCAAAGTCAAAAAGATCTCTCACCAAATGTAAATTGTCAGCAATAGATCTACCCTTTATACAGTAAGACTGGTCCTTATGTATGATTTGTTGCAGTACACTATTTAATCTTTTGGCTAAGCATTTAGAGAGAATCTTATACTCAGAGCACAGAAGTGCCACAGGCCTCCAGTTCTTTAATAAAGTTAAGTCTCCTTTTTTTGGAAGCAAAGTTAAGACTGCACGCTGGCAATTCTAGCATGACCATCTGAGTTTTCAGCAGTAAAAAGAGTAGAGTAAAAATCTACAGCCAGTCTGCGCATCTCCACTGGGTCAGAAGTGATACGCCCAATACTGTCCTTTAGACTGTACATCTGTTTATCTTGAGCAGCTTTGTGTTCCAAATGAAAGAAAAAAAAGAGGTAGAACCATCCATGTCTCTCACTGTTAAAAACCTGCTCCTTATAAGTGCACCCTTTACTTTTTCTTTCAAAATAGAGCCACTTTTCCTGTAAACCAACAACACTGTTAACAGTCATATTTCTCTCAATAACAGTAATTTCTTGTTCCAGTTGCTCCAATGTCTTCTTTAAACACAAAGTGGAATAAGAGGCGTATTGCTGACAAAACAACTTTATATGTGCTTTCCCCACTTCCCACCACTGAATTATGCTATCAAAACGGGCCTTTTCAACTTTCCCAAAATATCTTAAATTTCTCAATAAAAAGTTTATCTTCTAAACGTTTTATATTAAAATGCCAATAATAACTTTTGTGAGGTCTTACGTCCAAGACACAATCAACTGTGATAAGTTTGTGATCAGAGAAAGACATGGGGACAATAGTTGTATTTCTAACTCTATTTCTCATATTTCCAGATACATAAAAACGGTCCAAACGTGCAGCAGCAATCAGACCAGTGCTGACTTTCACCCAAGTGTACTGTCGTGTTGAAAGATTGTGTTCTCTCCAAACATCTAAAAAATTCAGGTTCTCAATTACAGTGGCTAAACAGAGTGCTGACTGTGAATGTGGCTCCTCCCCATTTCTATCAAGTGTAAAGTCCAATGTGCAATTCCAGTCCCTCCCCAAAACAATAAAATCTTCATTCTGGTTTTGCCTTAAAAATTGTTTCAGCTTAATGAAAAGCTTAATTCTGTTGGGGCCAGTATTAGGGGCATAAATATTCACAAACAAAAAGCACAGCCTACTTATGTCTGCCCTTACAATTAGCAGCCTTCCTGGTTCTAACTCTTGTTTCAATACAATTCTGGCTTTAACAGCAGGGGAAAAAAGCACAGCCACCCCTGCACTTAAATTAGTCCCATGACTGAGAACATGTTCTCCCTCCCACCACAACCTCCACTGAAATTCATTGCTTTGGTTACGATGAGTCTCTTGAAGTAAAATAACATTTAACTCTTTCAAATTAATTAATTCCTTTAAAAAATGATCCTTTCTTACATCCCTCATCCCATTCACATTAAGGGATCCCATTCTTAAGATCTCCATAAAGACGAAAGGGGGAAAGAGAAGACAGTATAGAAAAGAAATACAGATACAAGGCAACATATTCATTTTGTTTTCCCTCTTATTAGCCTCTCTTTTTGTGTCGATTTGCCTAATTGTCTAATTGCAGTGATATGTTTCTTCAG
>NW_015507765.1:30908-32560 GCF_001515645.1 Sinocyclocheilus grahami | reverse complement strand
CCAGCTGTCCCTGCTTCAGAGGATACACACATGTCTTCATCATCACCGCTAGTAACATCAACAGCAGCATTAGACCCATTCTCAATTCTTCCAGTAACAGAACTAGAACCAAGCTGAGCATTGCTCAAAGGTTTTCTAAAAACACTCTCAGTATTTCCAGAGCTACAGCCAGGCTTTTCATTCCTCACAGTAATTTTATCAAGCTTACTCACCTCATTCTGTCCCTTTACCTCAGCATCTCCATCAACCTGCTCTGGGCCTTTTCTTCCTTCCTCCTCCGTGTGAAGAGCAGAGTTATGTATATCCATACTAGATGTAGACGGGCGCGGGTCATTTAACACTTCTTTTTGCGGGCACGAAAAACGTTTGTGCCCCAGGTCACCGCATTTAAAACATTTCAGACTCTCAGTGCTAGCATACACCATGTATGAATTATCTCCATGGGAAACGCGGAAAGACACTTCTAGTGTGCGCACTGATGAAGTTAAGAACATATAGACTATTATAGGCTAAGTCATAAAGTTTCATAAACATATATAATCTTAATTAGGCTTTTTTTCTACATAAACTGTTCCCTCCTGCTGGAATGACCTGCCCAACTCAATTCGAGCAGCTGAGTCCTTAGCCATCTTTTATTATTATTATATATTTGACCCTCTAACACTTACACTCTCTATTCGTTTTCCAACTGCTTGTTTTCTTTTTTTTTAAAAAGGCCTCTAACTCTAGCTTTCTCTATTCTATCTACTTGTTTTCTTTTTGTTGTGTATGTATGTGTAAAGCCAAGCGTCTGCTAAATGACTACATAAATAAAAAGGGCCTCTAAATATAAAAAATAAAGTGGAATAAAGATTGGATTGTGACCTTGATTAGCTTTTGATGAGATGTTTGTAAAATGTGTGTTGGTGTGAATGTTTGATATTATGTGAGACAGTGACATTTTGTTTTTAAAAATATGAATTCAATAGTGATTCACACTCAAAATCCAGGAAAATGTTAGTCATGGTGGATGCGATTAATAAGGTAAAGTTTTCTTGAATTTTGAGCATGAATCACTATTGAATCCTTGTTACAAACTAAAAAGATGTATGCACCAAAACAAGACAACATAGGAGACAAGAGAGTGTGATGTTAACATCCTTGTAGAATCTGCTGTATAAAAATTTTACATAATAAAGCTAAAAGAAAAACAATTCTTCACTTGATTCTGGCATTTGATACAGGACATTACCATTCAAACGTTTAGGATTACTATGAATTATTTTATTTTTTAAAAGAAATTTATACCTTTGCTCTTCAAGGAAGCATTAATTTAATAAAAATGACAGTAAAGACATTTATAATGTAAAAAATATATATATATTTCAAATAAATGCTGTTCTTCTGAACTTTCCATTCATCAAGGAATGCTGTCGCTGTATAATGGTTTCCACACTTCATTAAGCAGTACAACCATTTTCAACTCTGATAATAATCAGAAATGATTCTTGTGCAGACAATCAGGATATTAGAATGATTTCTGAATGATCATGAGACACTGAAGAGGAGAAGTTGAGATCTGACATCGCAGGGGGAAAAACTTTATTTTAAATTGTAAAATGATTCCACAATATTAATGTTTTTTTATATTTTTAATCTGATGCAGTTGGTGA
>NW_015507765.1:25872-30779 GCF_001515645.1 Sinocyclocheilus grahami | reverse complement strand
ACATTTTTAAAGCATTGCAAGCTACAGCACAACGAACTGAAATCAAAGTTAGGCTACAAGTAGCTTGAGTGTGCTGGATGTCTGCAATACTTCCGTCAGTGACGACTGCACAAAACGTGCAAACTAATGAAAACATTACACTTTAATTTAACGGTTACAAAATGATGAACAAATGTAGTTTAGGCATAGGTTTGTGCAACGCTGTAAAATATTTACCTTTTTTAAAATATCCCATTAAACCTGCTGAGATACACGGAGCGTGAACTGAAATTCTCAGTTCCACTTGGTTCCACGCGCATGTCCGGGAACTCATGAATATTCATGTATGCTCCGCCCACTGAAACAGAATATCTCGGAAACCGAAAATCTCCTAACACCGGCCGCCCCGTGTGCTTCGCTCGTATACACGTATTAACACAATTAGTGAAACTTTACCCTTTCTCGTTCACGATTACAAACACATACTCTTTACATTCAAACCCATTTTAGAAATGCATTATAATCATTCCAGTGATCTGATACCTGAGAAAACAGGGAGAAATAATCACACGAGTGATGCTGCGATGTTTCCTCAGAACATTTACTCGAATGAGGAAACTCTCGCGATCTCGCCTGAGAAAATGAGTCGAGATATTAGCGGTTGATCCCAGACTAATGGATCAGGCCTCTTTTGTCAATCACCGCCTATTCGAACTACCTTGTAATAAACACAACAGAATAAACCAATTGATTAATTGACCATTTCCCCATTTCATTTCCACCTCTTCCAAACACAATTAATGTTAAAACGAAATTACTTAACATTAAACAAATTATTGAACAAATTGAAATATGGCTTTGCATATTGAACAGAATTATGACCGTTTTAACTTTGTCTTAATGTTCATGTCTGCTGGGTAGTGTAATTAATACTATTAAATACTACCTGTTACATACTCCCCTTCAAAATAGATGTTGTCCCCAACATCTCAATTTGATTCTTAGTGCAAAATTTATGTTACATATCATTAATGAATGTTTCAACCTTATAACATTTCAGACACTTATGCAACATTATGTCTTGTAGTTTACAAACTGGAACTCTTTTCATACATTCTTTTTCACTTAGACAAATACACATTGTCCTTCAATGTCCATATCATTATTATGATTTTTTTTCATGTTATCTCACGCTAGTATTCTTTCAGTTGTTTGAACAGTTGATTTTCAAATTCACCACCCTGATCATGATGTATTCTGGTTGGGAACCCGAATCTCAGTGCATAGTCATTGAAAATCTTTTCTGCAACAGTTTTGCCTGATTTGGACGTTGTAGCATAAGCTTGTGCAAAGCGTGTGAAATGATCAATAATTATGAGAATATACTCATAGCCACCCCTACATTTATCATGGTGCAGAAAATCAATTGACACCAGTTCAAACGGTTGAGTGGTAACGATGTTTGTTAGTGGTGCTCTTGTTTCATGGTGAGGTCTTTTGTGTTTAAGGCACACACATCTCCTCATAACGTAATCCTCTATCTCTTTTTGCATATACGGCCAGTAAAATCGGTCCCGTATCAATGATGTAGTCCTGTCTACACCTTGATGGCCCATTTCCTCATGGAGTTCTTTTAACACTGTATTTATATGCTGCCCTGGGAGAACCAACTGTTTTCTGCTTGCCGTTTTCCTCTACAGAATTCCGCTCTCATCAATTCCCAGCTTGTCCCACTCTTTAAGGAGGCATGTCACCTGTGGACTGAGCTGTTTAAGTTGTGGACCTGAGAGTTTTTTTCCTGTCAATTTGCACTGAATGACTGGTCCCACAGTGGAGTAATTTCTTTGATCGTGTTTGATCTGTTCTGTTGTTAATGGAATGATAGATGTCTCTGGAGATATTGCGGCGGGTGTGGCTGACACACCCATGGACCATGACACACTGAATTCATTCTGATTTTCCACCGCTTGTGTGGCTGCCCCAATCACATCATATGCCATCTCCTCTGAACACTCTCTCATGAATGTGTCCATATCTAGAGGCATTCTGGACAGGCTGTCCGCATCAACATTTTCCCTTCCAGGGCGGTATTTGACCGTGAAGTGAAAATCTGCCAGCTCTGCTACCCACCGGCACCCAGTAGCGTTCAATTTGGCAGTGGAGAGGATATAGGTAAGTTGGTTATTGTCACTATATACCATGAAGAACGGGGCATAATACAAATAATCCCTGAATTTTTCTGTAATTGCCCATTTGAGGGCTAGGAACTCCAATTTGCCTGAATGCAAGTTATAGTTTTTCTCTGCTGCAGTTAAAGTACGGGAGCCATAGGCAATCACACGGAGTTTTCCATCCTGGTTTTGGTACAATACAGCACCTAGTCCCTGATTAGAAGCATCGGTATGAAGGATAAACGGTTGTGAGAACTCTGGGAAGCCGAGAACAGGAGGCTGGACTAGGCAGTAAATCAATTGTTCCAGGGTTGACTGGTGTGTGTCGGTCCAGTCAATGGGTGTGTTGGACGGGACCCCTCCACTCATTCGTTTTGTTTGCCATTTTCTCTTTTTGCTTGTTCCTACTTCTGTATCTCTGGGTGTTTTAAGCAAATCATATAGGGGGCTGGCTATTCGTGAAAAATCCTTAACATACTGCTGATAATAGCTCAAAAGTCCCAAAACTGCTCTCAACTCACCAACATTACCTAGCTTTTTGTGTTTCAGTGCCCTTACTACAGCTGTATCGGCAGGGTCCATCCTGTTTCCTTCCTCTGACACGATCCGTCCAAGGTACTGCACTTCAGCTCTGAACATGTCACATTTTTTTGGTTTTAATTTTATCCCATGCTCCCTCAGCAGCTGCAACACCTTTCTGACATGGTTAACATGATCCTCAAATGTCATACTGAACACAAGAACATCATTAAGATATGGCACACATATTTCATCCCTCAAGCCTTCTAAACATTCCTCCATGCATATCTACTATCTCTGGTCATAAATCCCTGGTGATATGCCTTACCCTGGTCCAGCAGTGAAAAGAGGGTGTTTCCCCCCAGATTGTCCATTACGTCTTGGACCCTAGGAATCGGGTGGCGATCCGGATGAGTCTTTCTATTAAGTTCTCTGTAGTCTATACATAAACGTAGGGTGCTGTCTTTTTTTTCTCACGCAGACGATGGGAGAGGAATAAGAAGACATTGATTTTTCAACCCATCCCTGTGCTATCAAGTCCTGCAAATAGGTTTTCATTTCCTTATACAAGGGATTTGGCACAGAAATATATGTCTTTGTTACTGGTTCGTTGTCTTTTAGTGAAATTTTCATTTGCAGATTTGGTACGCAACCAATGTCATCATCAGTCCTGGAGAATGATCCTGATTCCTCTCTTAACATTTGAGTGACTAATTGTCTCTGTTGCTCACTTAGGTGTGTGAGATCAATAGGAGGGTCCCATTGTTCGTGCGCTGGAGTGCGTTCACTGGATGCTTGAGCTTGGATGTGATTAACGGTGGAGCGGGTAGGTGACTGTTGTTAAATATGATGACTGGATACTCTGACTTCACTGACTGTACAGATCCAATAACAGTTCTTCCTGGAAGTATAATTTCGTGATTTGTGGGATTCTGCACGCTGACAATGATTTTCGGGACCATTCTTGCCTTTACTGACACCAAGGTATCGCAGAATTCCAGTCCTTCAGGCCACTGCGGGTTCTCGGTGGGCTCAAAAATTAGAGTCGTATCCTCGTTGAAAGGTGGAGCTTGTACTCGACACTCAATTTGAATGGAGCTATGTTTAGACACACTGATTCACTCTTTTACTGTTCTCACTTTATGCTCACGCGTTTGTTCTAGGCTCACTGCATTGATGAAGATTTTTGCCTTGTTTTTTTTTAGATGAGGGAATGCCATTTTTACTGCCTTGACCAACTCCTCTTTGTCTCTGGGCCCCGCCTGGTCTCCTCGGCTGTGTAACACAATATGTTCAACAACATTAAATCCAATAATAGGGCATTGGTGCTGTTTGCCTTTTAACACTAGCACAGGTACTAGCCACTTAACATTACTAGCAGTAAGTTGAAAGCCCAGCCAACCAATATATGGCATTGTTGTCCCATTGTCTGCTTCAAGTTGCAAGGGGTCGTGTGGATCAATTAGCTCTGTTATCTCTCGCAGCGGCACGTCTGGTAAGTGGTTGTTTTTCCAAACCTCATCTATAGCACAAACTTGTGACCCTGTGTCCCAAAGTGCCTGTGTATTTTGTTCGTGTAGGAGACATCGGATAAGACACTTCTTTCCTACTAACTCCCTTACTGTATTTATTTTCCCTGCAACAAAACTGTTCTTTCTCCCAGGTTTTCCACGTGACTGTATAACTTGTTCCCTAACACCTGAACAAGCATGTGGCCCACAATCCCTTTGGTGCACAGGCCAGTGGGCTCCCTGGCATTCTTCCTAGCAGTATAATGTAGTTTTACACACTGAACAACATTTTAATTCCTGTCTTTCCTTCTTTTTCTTACAACTTGCACAAGACTGGGACTTATTTATACACTTGGTTACCCCGTGTCCCTTGGGAGCAACCTTTCCTAGTTTAAATGACCCCGGTCCCCAGTTCTTGCCCGCCTTTCTGCTCTACAGCCCGCCCTGAAATGCTCAGTGCTCCCACACCTAAAACAATGCTGACAGTATTCTTCACCAGCTTGGATACATGCAAAGCACCTAGGCTGAGGGCGGGATACTGGATAATATCGTTGTGGTGCAAATCGCTGTTGGAACTGGGCTGTCTCCCCCATCCGTCCTGGGCCAACTGCTGGTCGATACTCCCGCATCGCTGTTGTTTGTTGCTGGTGGTAGTACGGCATGACATTGGATTCAGTCCTATAAGGAGAGGATTGTGTGGATGAAAACATTGGACATGGGGCAGGCG
>NW_015507765.1:22243-25712 GCF_001515645.1 Sinocyclocheilus grahami | reverse complement strand
TAACAAATCAGAGGGTAGAGGGGGTGTGCTTTGCTGAATGGTGCGTTTCTTTTCCACCGCAACCTCACTGGACTGAACTGTACTCACATTAGTGACTCGTGATGGGGCACTGTTTTTCTTTTTGTCCTGTCTCTCCTTTTCGTTGGTGCAGGCAATATTAACTCTCTCCAGCAGGAGTTCATCTGAGGTGTTAGCCTGCAAAAGGTAAGGCTGTAGGTCACTCTTAATATTGTCATTCTGAAGGCCAGTCAGGACAGTATGCATAAATAGACTTTGAACCAGGGCTGGATCGTACTTTAAACTTGACTCAGCTTCCTGAGAAGCAAACAGTATCTTCTGCCTCAGGTGCATTGCCCTTATCAGAAAGTTTTGAGGGGACTCTTTGCTGCACTGAACCTCAGAAGTTAGTTTTTTGTATAAATCTGTGGCACCTCTCTCTTGGTAGTGGGACCTGAGTATTCTGCGAAGGGCAGGCAGTGTAAGATTTTCTTTCCCTTCCAGATAACTCTGTAACTTGTAGGCCTGGTGTGATTGCGCGGATTACAGCGTCAATGATATCGGGTTCTGGGTAACCCCTGCTAAGCCCACTTTCAATCTGCCTGGCCAGGCTAGAAAAGGTTAGCTTATCCTTCTGTCCTGGTTCACCTATTTGTCCTGCTATTTTAAAATCTTTGCGCCACATGGAACTATCTGGTGGTGCTAGAATCATATTCTTTACAGGAGTACTGACACCTGAAGAGAAGTTCTTGTTTTTATTTATTAAGTCCCGCATTGCATTTTCTTTCTCTTCTAATGACAGTCTGAGTGCCTCCACCTCTTTCTGCATTCTTTCCTGTTCGTCAGTTTGATTTGGAATTTCATTCTGTATTTTATATATTATGTCCTGAAAATTGAGGAGTTCTGACATGCCCTCATCCTCTAGGTCGGTTAGTTCTTCCCGTTCAAGGTGCTTTATTATATGGGAAATCAGCTGACTGCGACTTTTACCAGCCACATTTTCCTCTTCAGGCCCCGAGATCTGAAGTGTAGTGCATACTCTAATTAATTGTCCTATAGTCAATCTGTATAACGCTCCTTTAATTTCCAACTGAAGCTTTTCCAATTCAGACTCCATTTTATAAGTAAAAGTAGCAGTGAGTGAAGATTTATCTGACTTAACTGGCTTTTTCTGCCCCCTAGTGGTAGCTTAGCTCACTTCAGGATGCAAATTACCAGCGACTGTCTGAAAACCACGATGTCCACTTTCCTGCTGCTAGACTTCCTCTGATGCCGGAGTAATGTTTTTGGGGGGATGATTGACAAAAGGGGTTCCACCTACAGGCTAGGGGTAGTCCCCCAGTCAACGATCCCAGCGGTGCCTCCAAATGTAACGCCCTGAGAAAAATCTATTACACCGCCATGCGTTAGGCCCGGCCACCATGTGCTTCGCTCGTATACACGTATTAACACACTTAGTGAAACTTTACCCTTTCTCGTTCACGATTACAAACACATACTCTTAACATTCAAACCCATTTTAGAAATGCATTATAATCATTCCAGTGATCTGATACCTGAGAAAACAGAGAGAAATAATCACACGAGTGATGCTGTGATGTTTCCTCAGTGAGAACATTTACTTGTATGAGGAAACTCTCGCGATCTCGCCTGAGAAAATGAGTCGAGACATTAGCGGTTGATCCCAGACTAATGGATCAGGCCTCTTTTGTCAATCACCGCCTATTCGAACTACCTTGTAATAAACACAACAGAATAAACCAATTGATTAATTGACCATTTCCCCATTTAATTTCCACGTCTTCCAAACACAATTAATGTTAAAACGAAATTACTTTACATTAAAGAAATTATTGAACAAATTGAAATATGGCTTTGCATATTGAACAGAATTATGACCGTATTAACTTTGTCTTAATGTTCATGTCTGCTGGGTAGTGTAATTAATACTATTAAATACTACCTGTTACACTGAAAATCCTCTTTATTTCATGTCAATAGATCCTGTTTTCACCTCATTCATTATGCTGATGACTTCAGATCTGTTAATTGCAGCATTAAGCTCATTGTATTGCTGTGTCTATCAACAGACTTAAGCAAAAGACAGACATGAGCGACTGTGGCATTACAAGATATATACAGGCACATCTAAAAAAATTAGAATATCATGAAAAAGGTCAATATTTTTTGTCGCTCATTTCAGAAAGTGAAACCCATATATTGTATAGATTCATGACACAGAGTGAAATATTTCAAGCCTTTATTTCTTGAAATTTTGATGATTATGGCTTACAGATAATGAAAACCCAAAATTCAACACCATGGTCATTGAACCAGCTTTTGGTACCTTTGGCAGTGTGGGCAGGTGCCAAGTCCTGCTGGAAAATGAAATCAGCATCTCCATAAAGCTTGTCAGCAGAAGGAAGCATGAAGTGCTCTAAAATTTCCTGGTCGATGGCTGCGTTGACTGTGGACTTACAAAAACACAGTGGACCAAAGTCCTCTTTTCAGATGAAAGTAAATTTTGCATTTCATTTGGAAATCAAGGTCCCAGAGTCTGGAGGAAGAGTGGAGAGGCACAGAAACCATGTTGCTTGAAGTCCAGTGTGAAGTTTCCACAGTCAGTGATGATTTGGGCTGCCATGTCATCTGCTGGTGTTGGTCCACTGTGTTTTCTGAAGTCCACAGTCGTTTGAAAATGTGTCGCATTCTTTGACAGAAGAAGTCATGAGCCTACCTATCTCGGTTACAAAGCTGATTGAAGAGCATCTCCAAGGTCTGAAGAGCCAGTTGTGCGACTACTTCCCATCTCTAGATGTTCAGGTTACCTGGATCGAAAATCCATTTGTAAGCTTGTGGGATGAAGCCGTCGCAAGTTTAAGTGCAAAAGAGCACGACAGCCTTATTGACTTATCTTGTGACAGTGCTTTAAAATTTCTCAAAAATCTCTGACGGATTTTTGGATTCATACTCTCTCCGAGTATCCTGATCTTTCTGACAAAGCTCTGAGGTTTCTGATGCCATTTCCGACAACATATTTATGCGAAGCTGGATTTTCTGCGTTGGTGGCACTCAAGACAAAATACCGGAATAAGCTTGACGTCGAGCCTGATCTCCGCTCGCAACTTTCTTCACTTCAGCCCGACATACAGTACTTAATAAATGCTAAACACCAACCTTCGCATTAGGTGAGTGACAAAGATTGTAGTTAATGAGACCAGAAGTACCAGAGTCCCCTTTTCTTGCATGTTATCCATTTAGCTAAGTTTGTTTCATGGCTGTTGTTTTCAGATTATTCACACAATGCAAATTAAAAATGGTCAGGACTAGGGTTTGATCGCTGTTTTCTCAGTTCTGTTTCCCTCGTGTCTTTGTTTTTCCCTTCAACGCAGCAGCTGCTCTTTGGTTTCTTGCCAGTTTGATCTCTCTTGATTTGTCGCTCTATATCTGCTCTCAATTTGCGCTTGTCACT
>NW_015507765.1:21185-21601 GCF_001515645.1 Sinocyclocheilus grahami | reverse complement strand
GAAACATATGTGTTTGGTTGTGTGGGCCGCGAGTTGAAAAAGGTTGGGAACCACTGCCCTAGACTCATTTAGAAATGTAACACTGTAGAACATACAATATTTTTTTGAAGAATGTTGGCAACCAATCAAAGACACTGAGACACTTCTCAAAATATCATCATAGATGTTTGAAACGACATGAAGGAGAGTAGATGACGAGACAGTTTACACTTTTAGGTGAACTGTCCCTTTAAATATACATATAATGGGAACATTTCTGTCTTTATATATTAGCCATATATGTTTTATGTTTCATGCCTACAAGCCTGTGTTTAAGATAGAGAAACTGCTTATGAAGCTTACTTAAAACAGCCAAGTGAACTTTTCAGAAGAAACAAAACAATGGTTTTAACTGTATATGTAGTATTTTATTTACA
>NW_015507765.1:19800-20362 GCF_001515645.1 Sinocyclocheilus grahami | reverse complement strand
TGTGTGACTTTAAACAGCCTTTCTCAGAGGCAACAATGTTCACTCATTTCAGGAAACACTTAAAAAACCATGAATCTGTAACATGCCCATTTAAGAACTGTGACTACCGCACAAATGTCTATTCTTCATTTAATGCACACAAAAGTAGGAAACATGCAGGAAGTTTAGACATTTGTGATGACATTGTGTCAACTGAAAAAGACGATAGTGCCCCAGGTTTAATCAGTGCTGACATTGATGTTGAGGGTCCTTTTCAGTCTGAGTATGCAGACACATTTGATTTTCCTGAGCCTGACAGTTGGTGTGACACCAGCCAGTTAAGAGCTCAGTTGCACCATAATTTGTCCTCCTTGTTTCTGAAAATGCAAACTATTCTTCATGTTTCTGACATGGCATCTCAACAAATAGTTGATGATCTGACTCAGATATTTTCTATGACTCAACCTCTTGTCAAAGAAACTTTAAAAGACCTACTACAGAGGCATCATGTCTCTCTTACTGAAGCTATACTGAATGATTTGGTAGATGCTGTTAGAGAGACAAATATTTTTGTAAGTGCCAC
>NW_015507765.1:17771-18182 GCF_001515645.1 Sinocyclocheilus grahami | reverse complement strand
CACCACCACATTTCTTTGCCAAGAGCACAAATCATGCTACATTGAACACTTGAGATCATATGAACTTTCACCAGGGAATATGACTGTCCACAGCATATCAGAGCTCAATGACTGTCTCCCTTTGTCTGCATACAGTGTTGACGGCAAACTGCTGTTGACCCCCAAACGATTCATACTGCTACACTGAAAGTAGATTGAGATTAGATTTTTGGATTGTCAACAGCTGAACTGTTGATTTAACCCCAATTTTTAAAAGAAGGTCAAAGAATAAGGCCGTTATAATTTTTTTTCTTAGTGTCATCAATGCCTACAAAAATTACAATTTACAGTGCTATTTTATTCCATTATAAGGTCATGAAAATTATACTGACAATGTGTAAATGGATGCTTTGAAACCATTTAAAGAGAGTG
>NW_015507765.1:14696-15856 GCF_001515645.1 Sinocyclocheilus grahami | reverse complement strand
AACCATAAAAACCAGTGAACATAAGAACAGGAATGAATAAAATAGAGGCCAATCCCAACTTGCCATTTTGGGGTTCATCTTATAAAGTGATGAGAAAATCGCCTTGCTGACTCACATTTGGCCAGAATATACTATGTGAATGGCTTGTTAATTCCCAAAATGGCAAAACTGGGTGACCCAAGTAGCTGTTGTGATATAAGTGCAAGCGAGAGAGCAAATGTGGGGACTGTGAAAACATAGGGTGCTGAAGCAAAGATGACATGATAAGAAAAGTAAGATAAGAATTCCTGTCAGCCTGTCTCTGACTTACATCAATGGAGCAATTCACTCCTGCCATGAGCTATTGTACTCCCAATAGAAGAATAAACAAGTCTTGTTTTGTGTTATTTTAGCTTTTTACCCATTTTTGTAAGATTCCCTCCAAAGCTTCTGGGTATTCAAATGGAAATCAAGCTTACTGCCGTATGACTCCTTTTTTGTAACGTTATTACAAAGTGCTTTTGAATCAACTGAATTGGATCAATAAATTGGATTAATAAAGTGACAAGGAATTAGACTTTTTCCGCAATTTAAACTTTAGTCACTTAATCCCTGAGTGCAGAAGGAAATTGAATAATCAAACTAGAACTGTGTTTCTGCTCATCCCACTTTTCTTGCAAACTGACTTTTCTAATCTGCTTTCTAAGTGGAACATTCTGAGCCAACGGCTTCGTGTGACATGCAGTAATTAAACCAGCAGATTTGTAGGAATTTTGAAAACTACATTGTGAAATCTAAATATGGATGATGTTTCATTAATGTGGAGAGCTCCACAACACAGAGTCAAGCACTGAAAACCAACCTCAAATTTCACCTGACTTCACTTTCACATAGCTGTGTACATAAGCCTGTTTCCACCTGAGTGCAAAAAATAAGCTTAAAATAATAAAAAAGTGACATTGTGAAATATAAAGTTGCAATTATGAGTTTAAATATGAAAAAGTTGCTATTATGACAAATTCACAATTGTGAGATTGGGATTTAATGCTACAATTATGAAAACTAAGTAACAATTATGAGATATAACATTGCAATTATTGGGGTACAAAGTTTTAATTATGGTGAACTAGAAAGTCTGTGTCACAAATCAAGCCTCCGTGGCTCCCTCCGATCCCCACCAG
>NW_015507765.1:13952-14236 GCF_001515645.1 Sinocyclocheilus grahami | reverse complement strand
TAACCCGCCTCCACACGCTCTGGTGACGGCTGCCGTCACCACCAGTCCTCGCCTGGCATTCCCCCGAAAAGTTCGATGGATCACCCACGAAGTGTAAGGGGTTCCTGCTCCAATGTTCGATGTTCGTGAATCAACAGCCCATGTTATACCCCACGGACAATAACCGCATTGCCTTCGTTTGTTCGCTTCTAACTGGTAGAGCGTTGGATTGGGCCACGGCGGTGTGGAGTGAGGACCGCATCGTTTTCCCCTCGTTTACCAGTTTCATTCAAAGCTTCAAGGAG
>NW_015507765.1:12893-13569 GCF_001515645.1 Sinocyclocheilus grahami | reverse complement strand
CCAGAACCTCTGCCTATACTGCGGTCTCTCTGGACATATGAGAGCTTCCTGCCCCACTCGACCGTCTCGCAACCCTTCTGCGGTGAGTCAGACTTCCATATTACAAGTACCAGTTACTTTAAGGGTTAATGGGGAGCTTAATGAGACTATAGCTCTCATAGATTCTGGGGCAGCAGGAAATTTCATTGATTCCGAATTCACCAAAACTCATAAAATTCCCCTTGTTCCATGTGAATCTCATTTGGCAGTGGCAGCATTAGACGGGCGTCCTTTGGGCTCTGGTCGGATTCAGTTCACCACAGAGGATTTGTTGCTACGTACAGGAGCTCTCCACACTGAGACGATCCGTTTATTTGTTTTCCAGTCCCCTCAGACACCCATTATCCTGGGACTGCCCTGGCTCGAGAAGCATAACCCATGTATTTCCTGGTCCAAGAAACAGATAACCCAGTGGTCTGACTCCTGCCGTCAACATTGTCTGAACCTGACTCCTCACGAGACTGAGAATAACCCAATCGCTGCACCCAAAATTCCCACGGAGTATCACGACTTAATCGAGGCGTTCAGCAAGGCCAAGGCATCTCAATTACCTCCCCATTGTTCAAATGACTGTGCTATCAATCTTCTATCAGGTTCACATCCCCCCAAAGGCCGAGTTTTTCCCCTGTCACAACCC
>NW_015507765.1:0-282 GCF_001515645.1 Sinocyclocheilus grahami | reverse complement strand
GGAAATGCAAGTTGTGTCCTGTCTCCTCAGACACCAGGGCAGAGATATTTAGTCACTACCGTTTACAGCATAGCAATTATTCACGAATTAGCCCTTTGCCTTGTCTATATGACACTTGTATTTGTACATTTCAGTCATTTAATGCACTGAAAATTCATTTATCAAGAAGTCACAAAGACACACATAGAACTGGTGCAAGTGAAGGAGCACAAGCAGAACATGTAGTTTTTTCTTGTCGCTTGTGTGACTTTAAACAGCCTTTCTCAGAGGCAACAATGTTCA
>NW_015507764.1:30937-47596 GCF_001515645.1 Sinocyclocheilus grahami | reverse complement strand
CAACCATCTGGAAACTAGCGTTAATTGGTACCCCAGGTACAACTCAATTTTTGACCCCTTATGAAAATGCACGTCAGACAACTAGGGCAGATCTAATATTTAAATGCAAACATTTTGTTTTTATAATGCGGACTTATATTTACAGTACCATATGTTTGGGGTCATTACGATTTTAAGAAATACGGTTTTTACTGTAAATACTTTAATTCAAGGATCCATTACATTGATCAAAAAAGACAGTAAAGTGCTTTTTTACAGTAAATTATTTGACAATAAGTGCAAGAACATTCATTAACAAAGTTTTTAAGAGGTTTCTTTCACTCTCTATCTAACATACCCTGTTGCCTCAAAGGTTAAAGAGACTTTAAAAATTCCTGTTTAGAATATATACGGGGGAATTTACACAGAAGAGATTTCAGTTTGTTCTTCCTTTACTGAACCTCTTGAACAGCCTTTACTGCTGTGATTTTAACTCTAAATTTTGGGTGGATGCTTTCAATTAGCATTCAGTGAAAAATAATAATACTTTTCCTTATAGTTTCAGAAGAATATACTGAATTCACCATTTTTTGACTGAACATGGTAATTTTGGTGGGTAAATATCACATTTACAAATGTAAATGGAAGAACTGTAAACACTCCATTACTATTATTTCTTAGATTTTGTGACAATATTTCAAAGTTTGTTTTCAAATACTTTAAAGAAAGCTAAGTAGAAAGATGGGAAATGTACGCTCCTCATCAAAATAGTGCTGTCCTTATTTATATCTTTGTTATAGTCAATTAAATTTGAAATCTTGCTTTTTTTATAATGTATATTTTAAAAGTATGTATTTATAACAGACCTCATTAGCTCATATATAATTTTAAAAACATGTCATTGAATGCCACATGACATTAGTGACATTTAAGCTATAATCAGTTCCCCAAGGAGCAAAAAAGTGAATATAAATTCTATTTATGAGTGTTAAACTCTTTAGAAGAGAAGTTCAGCAGATGCACTACAGAAAGCTGAGTGAACCCTGAAGTCAAGGAAATGATACACCGTCTACTCAAGCTGGCAGGTAACACTACTACACATAGAACCCATTACAGCCTTTTTGACCCCAAGGCTCCCCATTGTTCACAACAATATTCAAATGCCCCATGATTTTTCCTGTTGTCTGTTATTTACTGGAAGCTATTAAAGGAGACATATTATGCCCCTTTTTACAATATGTAATATAAGTCTTTGTTGTCCCCAGAATGTCTCTGTATAGTTTCAGCTCAAAATACTCCACAGATCAATTATTACATCATTTTGAAAATGCCCATTTTGAGCGGAAGCAGAAACACGCTGTTTTTCGTGCTTTTCTCTTTAAATGCAAATGAGCTGCTGCTCCCCGCCCCCTTTTCCAGAATAGAGCTGCGCCATTACAGCTCGTACCTGCTAAAAAACATCTGTTTTGGTTCTGATTATCATGTTTATCGCGCTGAAATCATGCTTTTTAAACCACATGAGTTTAAACTTCTTATATACGGTTTTCTGAGTGCACACATCCGAAGCACACGGACAGAAAGCGGCTGTCACAGCATGTGAGTACTAAACAGTTCTCATTCACACACAAGTTTACGTTAAAAACACATGAGTTACAAAAACAGTCGGTTATGTCTGTGAAGGTAAACAGCTGGGAAATAAATTGCATGTTTATTTTAGATCTGTGCAGCAATATACAGTAAATAAATCAATAAATCCTCTGCTCTCTTGTCTCCTCTGAGGCTGGGACCCTAAACAGTGTTCTGCGCTCGTCTGTGCA
Source organism: Sinocyclocheilus grahami (assembly GCF_001515645.1). Taxonomy (NCBI): domain Eukaryota; kingdom Metazoa; phylum Chordata; class Actinopteri; order Cypriniformes; family Cyprinidae; genus Sinocyclocheilus; species Sinocyclocheilus grahami. Next base: position 45,800 of record NW_015507764.1, on the reverse strand, counting down.
GCCAAAGACAGAACAGTTAGCATGTTTTGCTCAAACTTTCGCCATGGTATTAGAGCTGGTACACCGTTGTCGCTTGCAAAATCAAAATGACGGCGCTGTGGGTGTCTTTCCAGCTTTAATGCACTTATCAAAATAACAAAAAACACCAAAGGTCAAAAACCTTTTTAAAATGTTTAAAAAGTACTTTTTTTTTAAAGAAGTACTCAATTTACATTTTTACATGCTTTGCTTTGAGTTTAACTGAGGAACACAAAGACAGACCCGGCCAATTAAGGTAATGTAGTGGAACATGCACACAGCACATCACAACTGAAATTACAAACACAGTCTCTCTTTCTCTAATGCACACAGTGAGTAAGAAAAGTGCTGAGGAGGCACTCCTGCAGAGACTCGTGGATAACAAATTGCTTTATTTTCTGGTCTGTGCACAGATTGGACTGCAGGCGATGTGCAGTTCAAAACAGCCTCTCCTTCACTCAACACAAAAGTCATCCTTCTCCACTGCTAATATTTGGTCATTCCTACTTAAAAAAATAAATAAAAAATCTTCATCATCAGTTTGTTGTTGATGATAATAAATTAGTGCTGCCAAAATTAGCACGTTAACGCATGCAATGAATTTTTCAGTTTAACGTGTTAAAAATATTGAATTTAATTAACACAGAGGCGAAGCTAGGGCTGGCCACCCCACTCACAACTAACAAGTATTTGTTATATGAGTTACATTTAAGAACATGTCTCTGAAATGGTTTTCAAAACTGTCCTGGAGCACCCCAGCACTCCAGTCTCCCTCATCTAACACACCCGATTCAACTCGTCAGCTCATTAGTAGAGACTTTAAGACCTGAAGTGAGTCAGAAAAGGTAAAGAGTTGTGTGAAAATACGATGTGTGTCAGATCCGCGTCATGTTCTGCAGCTGCAGCTCTTAAAGCAGCCAAAATAATCCATCTGTTGTGTCATGTCTGTTAATCAAAGAACAAAAGAAAAAAAAGAAGAGGAATTCAATTACTTTTATAGCTTTAAGGATTAATCTATATTTACTTTAGAATTTAGTGTTAGATTTCGGTATATTTCCTACTTGCTGAAGGGCGCAGGTAAATAGGGGTGCTCCGATCAGGATTTTTGAGGCCGATCGCCGATCACAGAAAGCAGCATCTGCCGATACCGATCACCGATATTGATCTTTTTAAAGCCTTCTTTTTATCATTTATAACTATTTATAGTGATGCTCCAATCAGGATTTTTAGACATTTATTCAGGGCCTGAATTTCATTCTTGAAAATGGGGTGAATTCCCCTCTTAGGTGACTCCTGTGAGAGGGGAAGCAGTATGGACTACTGATCCGTGGCTGTTTACCACAAACACAACATTTATCCATTATTTTGATTTTAAGCACTGGGAGGGAGGGGGGGGGTGTTATGTTTTAAATAGGGCTGTCAAGTGCTTATTTAAAAAAAATCTAATGAATTACTTAATGTACCAATTAATCAAATTAATCTCAAATTAATGATTATTAATTAACATGCACATCATGAGCCGATTAAAGATTTTTAACATTTATTATATTTACCTTTATTTAACCAGGAAATTAAAAACGCTTGAGATTTAAAATCTCATTTACAAGAGGGTCCTGGCCAAGATAGGCAGCACATTTAGTTACACATAAAACAAAATACATTAATTTACATACACAGAAACATACACAAATCACTCAAAACATTTACAATCAGGTGACTCTACAAATAGATCCTTTAAAATACATTTAAAATAATTTAGTGATACCAACTCTTTTAAGCATAACTTATCTTGTAGTTGATTCCAATCAAATGGAGCAGCATAACTAAATGCCCGTTGACCCATATTAGTATGAACTTTAGGGATGCTTAAAAGATAATAGTCTTGTGAGCGAAGACCATAATTCTTTACACCTTTTTGTAAGATATTCTGCTGTAAATACGAAGGAAGTAAACCTAATATGATTTCATATATAAATAAGTACCAATGCGTAAGTCTACAGGATGACAACGTAGATAAAAATAAAGTAATTATTAAAGATAATAGTTATCATTGTGTTCATTTAGAAAAAAAAACACTGAATAGACATTACAGAAAAGTAGCTGAAATATAAGTAGCTTTAGATAGAAATATTTTAATTCAACATACAAAAATACAAATAAATAGTGAAATATTCAATAATTAAAAAAAAAAAAAAACGATACTCTATATACAACTAAACGCACCAGTAGGTGGTGGCAAATACCTGTCTTAAGTCAGTGAGTCATTCAATAATTCATTCAATCGATTCGTTCAAACAGCTCATTCATTCAGAAACGAAGAAAGTGACTGCCTTTATGAATGGTTCACTGAATCACTGATTCACTCGATTCGTTTAAAAACGTGGATTCATTAATGAAAAACCGCTGTGTGTTGATCAAAGACGCACAACAGTTCTCCTAGGGCTTTATTTTAATTAGTGAAATTATTGACAATGTGTCTAAAATGTAATTATTCACACCTTTACCTTATCTTCATTTTTACGTAAAAACTGTTACGTAACCTGTTTTTGTATTTCTACCAGCCAATGATGAAAACATGCAGTGTTTGTTATAGTAACACATTAAGCTTTCACGTGCATCTGACAGAACCGCTGTATTGCTGTTAATGGTTATTTTAGCAAATAGTTTGCTCCGTAAATTCAGTTCAACAGCATTTATTTGAAGAGGGTAAACTTTATCACTCGACTGAATCTACACATGCATTTTAGGTGTTCTTGCTCCGTCCAAGCAATAAATGCACATATTTGAATGAGCGCTGTAGTGTATTCTTCAACCGCTCAGGTAATGTCAATACGACCCATTTCAGGGGCGGCCAAAATGACATTTTGAAATCAGCCAGGGCTATATAAATGCATATTAATATTTACAAGTAAATCTTCATATTATGCGTATTAATATACGTAGGCTAGCCGTATTTCTATCTGACCCCCCCCTACATCTAGTTTTGACGTCCATCGGGGGGATCAAGCCTTCTTTAGGGGGGTCACCTAAAGAAGGCTTAAAAAAAAACACATTATTTTTGGTCACCAAAAAAAACACATTATTTTCCACATACTGTGCATTATTGTTGCTCCTCTATGCCCTGCCTTTCTGAAACGCGTTGATTTTTACAAAGCTCATCGTTCTGAAAAGCGAGGTGTACGCTGATTGGCCAGCTATCCAGTGCGTTGTGATTGGCTGAATACCTCAAGCGTGTGATGGAAATGTTACGCCCCTTACCATATTGTGATGCCATGCAGTGTCCCGGCGTGATCTTTCTGAAACGCGTTGATTTTTACAAAGCTCATCGTTCTGAAAAGCGAGGTGTACGCTGATTGGCCAGCTATCCAGTGCGTTGTGATTGGCTGAATACCTCAAGCGTGTGATGGAAATGTTACGCCCCTTACCATAATTGTGATGCCATGCAGTGTCCCGGCGTGATGAGACAAAACCAATAAAACCTATTACAAACGAGGCGTTTGTTGCATCCAGTGGGGACATAATTACTGATTATAATGACTTATACTGTCTTTTTACGCGTTGCGTATCGCGCCGCGTAAACATAAAACCATGTCTGCATTTGTGATCAGAGAAATGACAAACAACAAGCGCTACTCTACACTGCTCAAAACTCGCGTTTGAATCGTCATTGGCAAATTCTTCAAATATAAAAAACGTACTTACAGGCTGTGACTCAGAAGCGCCAGACTGTCTTTGCAAAGTTGGAACTGCCCCACTTTATAGAAACAAGCGCATTGTAGGCTACTCTGCAGGTTCAGGAAACAGTCCTCCATAAAATGTGCTGCACACATCTGAATATTTGGGTTGAACTGTTCTGTAACAGTGTCGTAAATACAACTTAACCACTGATTTCTAGTTGTGTCCTCTTTTGGAAGGCCAAACAAAGTAGTTTCGCATGCACAACGAAACACACAGCGTCATTTCCCAGAACGTTATTTTGTTATGGTTAACGGAAATAGAATGTGTTTTTGGTTTGTAGAATGCTATTCTAATGTTAATCTATAACCTATAACGTTATTTTAACGTTCCCCTAACCTCTTTACTCTGATATGATTACCCTGTTGTGCGTCAGTAATCATCCAGCTCACTCGCAACCCAGTTTAGTATAAGTGGCACGGAAATGATCGGTATGATCTGACGCCTAATCAGTATTATAAAAACCATCTCTTGTTTTTATCTATTGTTTAATTAATAAATATAATCTGAACACATCAACCATCATATGCAAGATTAAATAAGATTCAATTTGTCCATTAATATGTAAGATTATGGGGTACCCAGATTTTACATTTCTTCAGCACCAAATAAAAAGGACATCAACACAATTTATGGTTTATAAAATATGACGTTTGTTCACAGATATTAAAAAAAAAAAAAAATTACTTGACTTAAAGTATGATATCAGTACATTCGTTTCTTACCACTGAAGTGTACAGTTTGTACAGCGGGACATTCTTCTTTTCCGTAAACAAAAACTTTGGCGTGTCAAATCCCCCCGAAATCATATTTACTCTCATAACTGTATTAATTTTAAGCAATCATTCAATAAAGAGACCGATAAACGTATGAGTCAGTCAAGCAGTGAAACGAAATGACCATTCATTTTTAAATTCAGTGAACATGCGGCTCTCTGTGGAGGACAGGTGAAAGCATGTGCTGGAGAAACACCTGCAGATCAGAGGTATTCGTTCAGGACAAATACATGTACCATTACACCCCTAATGGAAATTAGGATGCAGCCAATAACTTGCTGCAAAGTCACTGTCACACATGAACAAAGAACTTCCAATGTGACACGCTCAGGTCCAGTCTGATTGGCTGGGAAACTAGTGTCTCGATCAGTGATTCCAATCGAGGAATCAGGTTTCTGCCATGCTTTCATCCAGCACTGTCAGTCACCGCACAGCAATCAAGACCTTCTAAGCAGGTTGTTCTTACTGTCCCGAGGTCCTGAAGTGACATGTCATTTCAAACTAGCTGAGAGCAGCATGAGATAAAGTGCCGGACAGGGTCTCTGTGGTAGGGCGAGCCAAAACAGACACAGTGGATGAGGCATCAAGCTTCGAAGAAGCATTTATTGGAAATTTTTATGAAAGTGAACACAAAAATGAGTAGCCGGAACCATATCCTAGAAAAAACATGCATAAACTTGCATCCTTAAAGAGGAAAAGTTAACAAAAAAGGACAATATTGCCATTAATATATATTTTTTTATTAATACTTTTATTCAGCAAGAACATATTAAATTGATTTATAGTGACAGTAAAGGGACTTCTACATTGTTACAAAAAACTAAAAATGAATGCTGTTCTTTTTAACTTTCTATTCTTCAAATCATACTGCAAAAAAATGTTTCTTGGTAATTTTCTTGGTAACAAAATTATTAAGCAGCACAACTGTTTTCAACACTGATAATAAGAAATGTTTTGAGCAGTAAATCAGCATATATATATATATATACAGTGGGTACGGAAAGTATTCAGACCCCTTTAAAATTTTCACTCTTAACAATATTGCAGCCATTTGCTAAAATCATTCAAGTTAAGTTTTTTTCCTCATTAATGTACACACAGCACCCCATATTGACAGAAAAACACAGAATTGTTGACATTTTTGCAGATTTATTAAAAAATAAAAACTGAAATATCACATGGTCCTAAGTATTCAGACCCTTTGCTGTGACACTCATATATTTAACTCAGGTGCTGTCCATTTCTTCTGATCATCCTTGAGATGGTTCTAGGAAAAGGAAAGCCACACACCTGTCTATATAAGACCTTACAGCTCACAGTGCATGTCAGAGCAAATGAGAATCATGAGGTCAAAGGAACTGCCTGAAGAGCTCAGAGACAGAATTCTGGCAAGGCACAGGTCTGGGCAAGGGTACAAAAAAAAATTCTGCTGCTGAATAAAAAGTTAAAAAGAAGAGCATTTATTTAAAATAGAAATATTTTCTGACAATATACACTACAGTTCAAAAGTTTGGGGTCAGTAAATTGCTATTCTTTCTTTTTTCGAAAGAAATTAAAACTTTTATTCAGCAAGGATGTGTTAAATTGTTTAGAAGTGATAGCAAAGATTTATATTGTTAGAAAAGATTTATATTTGGAATAAATGCTGTTCTTATTAACATTTTATTCATCAAAGAATCCTGAAAATTATACTGTTCCCACCCTCTTTAGCGCGGGTGTGTGTGTGTGTGTGTGTGTGTGTATATATATATATATATATATATATATATATATATATATATATTGCATCCAGATTATATATATAAACAGTTGTTTTAAATTGTATTTCACAACATTACTGTTTTTGTTGTACTTTTCATCAAATAAATGCAGCTTTTAAAAAATGCTTTGACATTTTGAAAAATGTTTTGTTGGAAATAATATTGGACCCTGTTAACTTTTACTGTCTAAGAAAAACACATTTCAACTACCCCTTTAAAACTGTATTCTGAAATTGTGTGGCTTACTTCCATGTTCTGAAAAGTTTTAAGTGAATAATTGAGGGAAATCCATTTCAATTTACAAAGATATTTGTAAAAAGTAACTCTTTGGCATAAACGGTCTCAGACACAATTTTAGTGGAGAAACAAACTACAAAGCCCTGTCTGCATCAGTTGAAAACACACACACACACAAGCAAAGACATAGGCTCTCAGCTTGGTTACTGTTGGCATGCTCACTGGTCCTTATCTGAGGATAGGAGGCAGGAATGTCAGAGCATTCGTTGTATGCTCCAGAGAATTCATAAACAAGAAAACAACAAACAAAGTAAACACATCAGACAACCCGTCACAGATCTGACATCTCACTGCAGACCTCAGCTTGATCTGACTTTGAAATTGAGCATTCAAACTGTTTATCGTCGAAAAGAACGAATGAAATAAAGAACATAGAAGTATGGCAAAGGACATAGAAAAAAAGTAGGTTGGGGGAAGAAAAGAATGATGACAGACAAACTTGACCTTTATCTGTTCTGCACTTGAGCCCTCAATTCTAGACACAACACCCAGACAATCACATTTCCTTCCTGTCTTTAAGCTATGACGGAGCCAAACAAACACAGAGAGTATGTTGTTTTAGAAGATATTAACATTCTGTCTAGTGAATTATGAATTAAAATATGTAATGACAGCAAACAGAGCGCAGAAGGATGAAAGGCAGTCTTGTACGTGCTTTCTGTATCCTGGCAGCTGAACAGTGTTTGCCACCAACAACTAAATATAGCTTCAGTCTGAAATAGCATCAGTGTTATGCTGATTGGACAGACAGTCATGATGACAGAAGAGAAATTACATCAGACGACTCACTGCTCCTCAACATTACATAGCAATATGTGCTTTCTGTGTAAGGCTGAACTGCAATGAGATCCCAAGTGTCATACAGGACACTCTGTCCTGTCTGTGTTCTGTTAAGACAGCCCTTGTTGAATCCTTTATTGGGAAAAAATACAATTCTAGAAATGGGAAAAAATTAATGCTTCAAATAGCAACATTTATTTCAGGCTTGGCTATGTTGAACGGTTGATCCAACAGTTTGGATTGGTGGACTGTTGCATTATGATTGGCCCAGCTGAGATGAAATCTGCATTTTCTGAAGGAAATATGAGAGGAAATAATAAGGACATAATTGTTTATAGAATATATCTATATAACATAACTGCAACAGCTGTAGATTTGGAATGGTGAACATTTTGTCAATATAATTTGATGGGGAAATGTACAACAGCACAAGGGGGAGGAAACCAGTGTTGCTATTATTAATTAAAACTACAATTTTCCAGTAATTGAAATAAATCTAAAATATAAATATTAGATGAAAAACGAACAATTAAAACTCTTGAAAACTAATAAGAAAAATAAGTTAATGCTAAATAAATAAATAAAAAACGAATGAAAATGACAGGCACATAACAAAAGTACTAAATCTTAACTAAAATAAAAATGAAAACAGAATATATACAAATTAAAGCTAATTAAAAATATTAATAAATACCATAATAGTATATACAGGAAATAATACTAAAATAACAGTGGTCTATGGAGAAATAGCAGTGCCACTTAAAACAAAATGAAAAAATGAATTGTCCATGTATTAATAAAAAAAAGAAAAGAAAAGCAATTTGCAAACGGATAAAGAAGAAGATTTATACAAATTCCGCGAAATGGCAAAATGACTGATCAAAAATAAATTGTCAAATTAATTAATTAAATAATATCATTATTGTCATTGTTACTGTTACATTGTAATATATTAAGTCAATATTTAAACTTTTTTAAACATGTTTCTTAACCTTACTTAATATTTTGCTTAACTAAAGTTTGAGTTTACAAAGTCTAAAAATACATAGAACCTAATGCTGAAATTATACACCGTTGGTTACTGATAGCACGCTGACATCTATCAAGGTGAATGGCTTCTGTTTCTTTCCCACACTCCCCCCAAACGACTGTTCTGGGAGTATGTAAGTTTGGTGAGCAGGTACAGAATTCAATGTATAGGGTGGATTACTTTACAGCAGCAACAAATGCACATGTACAGCAATAAGCTTTAATTATGACGGTGATATTTTACATCCCTGAATTCCACTAAATTGCAAAAATATGTGAGTAGTATGAGGGATTTCAATGCAAAGCTGCCTGGCAGCAAAAAAAAAAAAAAAGAGCTATTAGATGAAAGAAGCACATGGACAGATTGAAAAGTCTGAAAGAAAGTGTCTCTGAGTTCTGAGCAGGGAATGAATGAATGGAAAAATCACCACCACAAGGACGAGAGAGAGAGATTGTTTGTCAGCAGATTTCCGCAGACAGGAGCCCACACACACTGACTGACTGACTGCACAGTCAAGTAGAGAAAGCGCCCATTCATCTCTGAGGCGAGGGTGGAGAACGAGTGAGAAAAAAAACAAAAAATATCCTCGTCTGAGCACTTTTAAGAATGATCAAACACTCTCGAAGCTCAAACAGAATGCTAAGCATGCAAGCCCTGACACACAAACAACGTAACAAAAACACTCTCGAAGCTCTGAGCAACGGGCCTATTCACTTCAGGCATTTTTAACTATCAGGTTGCGATCCAATAAGAATGCATATTCCATTTACGTAAAATATCTTACAAATGGTTAGCTATCTGATCAATAAAAAGCATGAGGTGACCATGTGCAAATACCTCTAAACCACAAAGACGCACACAAAAACAAATGGCACAGCAAAGCTTTTACAGTATACTGACTGTGAATCTGATCACGCAATTTGATCCCATTATGATGTTGAGCAGATTTTGGACATTATGAATACATTAAAGAGGTGTTTCACTCAATTAAATGGATCTGAGTGTGACTGTGACTGACAGTGTATTTCACAGCACAACGGCCTCTGCTTATGCTACAGGCCAACCGAAGGACTGGCATATGATTATTGTAATGGCCAATCTCTCTATTGTCTTTCTGTCTGGTGTATTAAAAATATAGCTAAGAGCAGTCCAATTTCAACTTGTACAATTGCACACCCATCATCACCTCTTTGAAACTCCCTCAGTCACAACAGCAAACTTACATTACATTTGACAGCTACCGCAAAATTCACACTCACCGGTCAAAAACAAAATATAAAAACCTTATATTTATAAACTAGCATGTTTCATTAAATTTAAACAAAGCAAAGCAAAGTGTTACCAGCAGGGCTAGAATTGAGGGGGGATGGCATCCCCCTGGTTGAAAAAAATGACAAAAAGCATCATGGTAAACCCACCATCCCCCTTTACCATCCCCATTTAGATTAATGATGTGTATTATGTAAAACTTATCATGCAAATGAAATGTTAAAATTCTGTACTTATGATAAACTAAATAGCGGCGATTGGCCAATCAGAACTCGGTACTGTAACAAGCTGCTCACAAGCAGAAGCACGTTTTCGTCATTTTTCGCACAAAATAGTTCAAGCGCAACTTTTGAAGTTCTATATAAAGAAGACAATAGAAAAGGTATGATTTTTCCTTGATTATAATTTAATAACATTCCCCGACATTACGTTATTGTGCTGTATGTGTGACTGTGTGGGATTGAGAGACGATAGTAGAGCTGACATTATCGAGTCACCGACTTTGCAAAAACCAAACAAAAACACGTCTTGAGAGTCCAAAAGCATTCAATGCGTGATGAAGCCTGTTAGAATACAGTTAGAATGCCCTTAAAATTCAAGCAATGAAAGAAAAAAATACCCATGTATGAGTTTTTACGTTTGTATCAGCACATGTGAGCGAGCACTAATAAAAAGGAAAGCTTGTTACAGAAAATCAATTGATTAATGGTTTGAATAGCCTCTGGAGATTTTTTGTGGTGGTACTCCTGATCAGTCTACATTCATGTCAAAGTTTCTGTTGATCGTCATAGAGTGGGCGTCTTTAGAGGAATGCAGAAGATATCAGACAGATTTCATTGATCACATCAGCTCTGATATCAGTCCATGAGCCAAGTCTTTCTGAGTAATTTGAGAAGTCTATAGAGGCGACCTGAAGTCCCTTCATTTAATGCAAGTAGGTTATGCTCTTGCTCACTGTCAGACCAGCTGTTCATTAATCATAGAGCTGTCACTGAAGGAGCTCACGCTGGGCATAATACGTTTAAGAGGCGCTAAAATATTATGTGGCAGCTTTGTTGGATAATCACATGCTGATGATTTACACTGAAAGAGATGGAAAGAAACTGAGCTCTGTTCCCACAATGCAATTCTGCTGCGGTGGCCACAGTGCACATCGGTCAGCCAGAGAGACCGTTCTAGCCTTCTGGGTAAAGGGAGTTATTTGAGCGATCACATCCAGCCAATGGAACAGGCTTGTTTTGACTCACTGGGCTAAGAATAGACGAATCTTAGAGAGGAAGAGATGAGGCAGGCTACTGTAAGCTGGAAGGGGCTGAAGGGTGAGAGCCCACAGGAACATTTTATTGTTCAGAGGATGCGCTTTCATAACTTAATGGAGTTCTTAGTTATGGCTTATTGAATTATTATTTCTGTTTCCTAGAATTCCTTAGGAGATATAAAATTAGGCACAAATTACATTTATTGACATCGTAAGAGAAGAGAGCTTTCAAATGAATGTGTATAGTATGAAGTAGCTCATTCTTGATTGCAGATTTGAGCAACTTAAAACATTGTTGACATTTCTTCGGAAACTAGAGGAGATGCATAAAATTACTAATGCCTTTTTCTCAAGAAAAAAAAATAAGCATGAGATAAGCATAACTGCATAACTGTCTATTTATTTTCCATGTAATATAATTTCTGTCTAGGATGAAGCTATTTAGATATTTAAAATATCTAATTTGTGATTTGTTTCCTGCAGTAGCACAACAATATAAAACCAACATAATAGCGTTCAAAATTTGTGGGTAGTAATTATTATTATTATTTTTAATTACTACTTTTATACAGCAAGGATGTATTAAATTGATCATAAGTGAAAGTAAAGACATTTTTAATGTTACAAAAGAGTTCTATTTCAAATAAATGAGGTTCTTTTGAACATTTTATGCATCAAAGAATCCTGAAAAAATGTATCATGGTTTCCAAAGAAATTTTGTGCAGCACAACTGTTATCAACATTGTGAATACTACAAAATATTTCTTGAGCTTCAAATCAGCATATTAGAATGAGTTCTAAAGGATCATGTGACACTAAAGACTACATAAATGGCTGCTGAAATTTCCGCTTTGCTATCACAGGAATAAATTAGACAAAAAAATTAAATTAGAAATAGAAAAGTTTTTTCAAATTATAATAGGATTTTACATTATAACTTTTTTATAACTGTGTTTTTGAGCAAATAAATGCAGCCTTGGTCTGATTCTATTAATGGTTCTTGCATGTCAATTCCTCCAATGCAAATAAAATACTCTTATATCTATGGTACTCTTAACAAATGACTCTTATGAGCCTATTCTCTTTAAATGAATCAAAAACATACAGCCCAACCAGAGTATTCTGATTCCTGAATGAATTATTCATATGTGTAGTTTATTCTACAAATAAGACGAGACTAAAATGTATTCAAAAAGATAAAAACTTTACCAAAACCCTCTTTTTATTTTCGTCAAAAAAAGGAGACAAAATATTATTGCAGACTGCTCTACACGCCTCTACTACGCGAGTTTTCATGAGTGCGGTTGCAAGATATCAAGAGATCTAATCCCCGAATCAGAGCTTTGCTGTTAAATTCATACATTTTCTGCCCGGTGTGTTTTGCTTATTTTAAGCAACCTGGCAACCATGCGCACGCTGCCAGATATCAAGAGTTCTAATCCCCGAATCAGAGCTTCGCTGTTAAATTCATACATTTTCTGCCCGGTGTGTTTTGCTTATTTTAAGCAACCTGGCAACCATGCGCACGCGCTCGCTCCTCATTGCGGAAGTGCCGCGGCGCAGATGATCTGAAAAACAAACAAGCTGGAGTTTAGCGATCTAAATGAAAGCGTCATTCAGCCGGTCAGTGTTCTGTCATGAGATCTCGACTATATTGTTTGCGATTGTGATCGCTGAGTAAATGCACTTACTCAACCGCTGTTGTTTTAATAGACTTAATAGACTATTGCAATTATGGAATTAGTGGAATTACTAGGAATTTCACTGTTATAATATTTTTCGTTTGTTTTAGCTGTTTTCATAATGTAGACAGAGAGATTGCACAAGTCTTTGGTGATGATTTATATAATAAAAAGCCTATAATAAATCAGTACACTAGATGAGGTCCACATTCTATTGATTTGTGCTTACTGGTGAAAGTGCAATACCTGAAATGCAAAAGCAAATTTCTCAAGTGACAACAATCATTACGATTACAATTTTGAGAAAAAAAATATTTTGATCAGTTTAACCATTATACAGAATGACGAAAATGTGACTAATATTTAATTGACTAAAATGCTCATACATTTCATTGAATAAACAAAAACAGGACAAGTTTGTCTAAATATGATAACTAAAATGTACATTTGAGTAAGACTAAGACTAAATTAAAAATGGCTGCCAAAATTAATACTGCTGTATGGTTAATTAATAATAATCTTATTATATATAAGTTTTCATTGACTAAAACTAGACTAAAATGTTGAGACTTTTAGTCGACTAAAACTTGACTAAAAATAAATAGGACAAGGTTGACTAAATATGATAAAAAATTAACAAGGACATTTTAGCCCGGGACTAAGACTAAGACTCAAATGAAAATAGCTGACAAAATTAACACTACTCCAGGCACCCTACTGTGTCCAAACCAACTTTCGTCCCTCTCTAAAGCTTGATCTTGTTTGAAATCACACATCAATCACTCTCTCCATGCTCACATTCAGTCAGTCCGCCAGGCCCTGGAGAGCAGACGCCTGTCTGGTTTACAGTGTTTGGATGTGGCTCAGTTACGAACAAGAAGTGATCGAATATGAAAGAGTTGTTCAAGTTGAAATATTACGAAATGCGCAAAACGTGCATTACAAACTGGCTTGTTTTCGTGCCAAGTATGCATGCATATAGAGACCCCTACACATGTACACACTCATGCACATGCATAAAATGCTAAAATGGAATGCAAGATGGTGGATTTAGAGTCACACGACTGAATGTCAAAGCAAGTCACACATGCTTACACATATAGATAAATATAGGAGGTCACATGCATAAACACACGTATAAATGTCGGCCAGAGTTTTCTCATGTGAGATGACCTAAGGCTAATCTGACTCCAGTTATCATAATGTAACTGTGCGTGTGTATGCATGCATTATCAAGTGTGAGTGTGTGACCAAGCATGCACTATATTTCTCACTCCATCACTGTAATTTCTTCCTTTCTGTCTCTCTTCTACCCGCTTTCTCCTCATTTATATCTGCAGGGTGTGTGTGCATGTGCGTGTGAATGAGTCATCACTGGTGCAGAAGATCATCTATATTCCTAAAGTTTGCCCAAATCTCCGGCTCATACAGCCAATGCAGCACTAAACTACGACAGACACACACTGGTTGGGACTTTTAATTGACTTATATTTTGTTTATAATTAAGAAAAAAATGCACTTGCACAGTGATCGAAAGCAATTTACGACTATACTCATTTCTGAAGTTTTTTTACATCTGAAATGATGTACTAACAACCACACGGCTAAATAGACACCTTATGACAGTGCTCTTGCCCACATTTTCAGCAATCAGCCAGAATGAAATAAAAATGTACTTTGTATTAGGGCTGCACGATTAATCGCATGCGATATTTAACGCACATCTTATCAGTAAAGCCGGTTGCCAGACGAGCTGTGCAAAACCACGTTCATATTCGCGAGATTTTTGCGCTGCTCGTCAGTGAACAACGGCTCTGTGTAGTTAATGCTGCTCAATGTGAAAGCCTGCAGGTGATGGAGATTTACCGCTGATTACAGAACTGACTTTCTGACAAGATGCGCGTTAAATATCGCATGCGATTTATCGTGCAGCCCTACTTTGTATATACTCTTATTGTAAATGATAAATCCATGCATGTGTTTAATCAAAATGTCAATACTCAACAGATCTCTCTCTGGTGACATATGGCAAACTTCTCTTACCATTTTGCATTAATTTCTGAGTGCCACGCCTACATCTCAAAATCCAATCAACAACCATGTCCTTGTGCTACATTTTTTCTTTTTAACTCTGATGTAGATCTGTCACTACTTCCATTACATCACGACTTTAACTTCCATCATTTATATATATATATATATATATATATATATACATACATATATATATATATATATATATATATATATATATATAT
>NW_015507764.1:12278-30840 GCF_001515645.1 Sinocyclocheilus grahami | reverse complement strand
TATATATATATATATATATGAAGAGTTAATTTGCAAAAACCGATAACTCCATTTAAATTTTTTTTCAGAAATCACGTTTTTTTATTGCGCATTCCAAGTAATATCAATCTAACTGCAGTTGAGTTGTTTTGATTAAGTAATAATAACTTAAACAAATACAGGTAATTTACAAAATTAAAGTTAATTGAAAGTATGGTTTTTGTTACAAATTAAAAGTTTGTTTTATAGCAAAAGCAGATAACTCCAACAGTTGTTTTTTGGCAAAAGCAGATAACGCCACGTTTCATGTTTTAGAGTTTAAAAAAACACTCGTTTAATCTTTGTAATCTCCTCAGATGACAATGTAGATGCCTGACAAACGTTGTTGTTGTGGTGATCATAAACTATATGGATGTGATTACATGCAATACACTGAGCTTTTCCCACACCATTGTAACGCGCTGTTTTTGCAAGGTTCTGTGAAAACGTTTCAGCTTCTATTTTCCTTTTTTGCCCTGAAGAAGATATCACAGGTTCATCAAGTTCGTCAAAATTATCCATTCTCGATCACTTTTAGTCAACTTTGATGAAACTCCTCTCAGCTAGCACGTCTTCTCAAAGTGAAAGTAGCCTTGTCACCTGACCTGAATACAGAGTGCTGATTCGCTAAAATGGACTTATCGGCTTCTGTTCAAAAACAACAAGGGAGTTTGTCGGCTTCTGCAGTAAAACGTGAACTCGCAATGCCTTGAAGGTGGACAATACCGGCTTTTTGGACAAAATGTGTTTAGGGTTCAGATCGCACTATATGTGGAGAATAATGCACGACAATGAGCTCATTTTTTTTTTTAAGTGACGTTTATCGGTTTTTGCAAATGAATTTTTCATATATATAATTTTTAGATATTTTTGGCTGATTCTTTAATGACCTTTCTAGCGTAAACAAACATTGAGATCCATTTTGTAAGCGAGCATCAACAGCCTACTCACTTTAAAGAGCAAAGCACTTGAAGTGAGTACTCTGAAGGATGCAGGCTATATGGCCTCATATGTGTGTGTGTGTGTGGTAGACACTACAAAAAGCTGAACATCACTGCTGATTCATTCTGAATTGGAATGTTACCTTGGAAACACAGCAGCAAAATTCCAAAAATGCAGTTCAGAATGTTGCAGGAAAATTAGATTTAGTAATTAGATTTATTTGCATACGGTCTCTCCACGTGGCAACCAAACTAACATGAAAATATGTAAATCAGTATAGTATTACTGATTTCCAACCGATAAACCACAGGGCACAAACTAATGGTGTGAGCTCTCAAGATAGGTGGGGGTGAGATAAAGAATCTCATCCATCCTCTGATGTCCAGAGATTTCAGCTGAATTTTAGCCTTGCAGTGAAATGAGAAGAGAATTATCAGAGGAAAAGAGATAAGCAATGGGGGAAAGGAGAGTAGGAGAAAGAGAAATGGACCCTGCCAAGGGTGCGAACATCAGAGATGATCAGAGATCAGACTTTCCGTAGCCTTAAGCTGATCTTATTACACCACTGAGGTGCTTGCTGTATTACCCAATATGAGTTCCAGTAATGTGAGAGACATTCTTACACACTAAAGGGAGCAAAGTCTTCATAAACTACTTATTAAACCAGCTTGATGAGGACACACACACACCTTTGCATTTACACACACACACTTACAAATGTACTTAGCCACCTAATTCAGGACATTCTGTACTACAAACATTTTGTGTTTGTTGAAGTGAAACTCTTGAAATGTTGCCCAGCCAAACAAAGAAGTGCGGTTATTTAAAATTAGCATTATTATTTAAAAATTTTTTTGCTGTCACTTTTGATCAATTACATGTATTCTTTTTGAATAAACGTATTTTTTTCTTTTAAATATATATAAAAAAAGTTTTTATGGTCTAAAAGTTTGAGACCACATTGAAAATAAGTGAAGTAAGGAAAATTATTTTAAATGAAATGTGAAATAAATGCAAAACCGAAGCATTTTCACTAGTGGTCACAAACCTGTTGACCCCACTGTGCATTTACAATATTCACGCATGGGTTATACATACATAAATCCATGCATTAATAAACAGGATAAGTGCTCTGAACGCATAAATGGTCTCCTATGAAATCTAGATGTAATTTAAGCACAGAGACATAGACTTGTATATTAGTTGCTCATGCAGTCTTGACCACTATGACAGCAATAACTACAATCACTCTCCTCTCTCTGCTTACCTTTTCCCATGCACACACCGAGCAGTACTGGAAGCTAATGTCTCTCATCGTGTTCTTCCCCCACCAACCAGCACCCTTCCCTCAAACACTCAGACTAGACTACCGTTCTCTCTAGACAGACACATCTGAATACTCAAGAAGGTTCCAGAAGTGTGGACGAACGACATTAGACTTGAGTGCCATCACCGTAACTCAATACCGCAATGGTGTGACTGTGTACGGATCCCATATCTTGTTGATTGAGTTACAGAGGAGGTTTAACCGACCCAAGTTCACATTAACCTTTAGCACAGACACACTGAGAGATATAACCACAAACAGTTAATCTTAATACAAATACAGAAAGAGATATGCTAAGATATCAGGCTAAGTGCTTAAAGGCTAAGCTATTAGACTAAGCAATTAAAACGTACGCTAAGATATCAGGCTAAATGTTTTATGGTATGCTAAGCTTTCAGTTTTATAACGTTTCTTTGGATTAATTCAACTGATTTGTGATGTATAAATTTAAAAAGTAATAATAATTTGACAATAATTGACATTTTGAAGATTAAGATGACATTTAGAAGAACAGATATTTTATCATGCAAACAGCTAGATCTCTCTCACCGTTCTGATTGGCTCTGATTTTATCATGTGATGCAGCAATTTTTTTTTCTTTTAGTGTCGACAGAAAAACTGCAATCTTGTCATGTTGCGCCTCAAATGGAGTAATGGAGACACAAATGTTATAATAATATGACTACAGTAAGAGTTACTTTATCAAATGTACTTTAAAAACCCACAAAGACGTCAGCTGCCAGAAGAGAATAAAGACTGCATCTGTAGCAAAATGATTAGAAACACAAGCGGTGTGAAGATTCAGCGAGGTTCTGTTGTAGCATCTCTACACCACAAGGCACTGAGCAAAAACATAACAGTTAATAATTTATTCAAATAATGTATTCATCATGACTAGTCAGCTCTTTGATGAGACTTTAATGAAATGTTGACAAACTGCCTCTTTGGCGCAGGACAGACATGGTTTGAGGGAATGTAGTGCACGCTTGTTAAAGGAGCTGACCATGGTGCTGAATCAAGCACACAGTAGAGTGGAGCTCAACTACAAACTCACTGCCTAATCAAGCCTTTTCTTTTGTTTCGCTGATGGCCTCGAGGCCCACAAAAAGCATGCTTTGTGCCATTCGCAACCTTAAGATGCTTTAAGTCTTGTGTGGTCAGACTTCTGATGATCCGCATCAAGTGTGGTCTACATTACAGCTTCTTCTGCCCAACAACCACCCACTTAGGCAGGAAGAGGCTATTTGACTGACATGTGTATAGATGACTTGAAGTCTAAGATGTCCATGAACACCATTTTTTGTTAACATTTAAATCAGTGTATAAGGGAAAGTATGTATTTTAGATGTTGTAAATAAATCATTTTAGAATTGTAATTTTATAAATAATAACCAATTAATTAAAAATAATAAAAACAACAAAATAAAAAATTAAATAACTAACTAAATAATTACATTAATAATTAAATAATGTAAAATACATAATTAAAAAATTATAATTGAAACAAATGAGCAAATAAGTAGACAAGTAAATAAATAAATCTAGCTAAAATAGTTTTAGTTTGAGCATAGCACGTCACAACACTTTTTTTTAACTACCCATAAATACTGACCTACAGCAGTTAATTTTTTTAATGTGACTTTTAGAGGTGATTAAATCTCAGTGTCTCAAACTAAGCTCTTAAATAAGAACATGATTCTATTTAAAAGATGTAAGCCATATAAGACCAAAATGTAGGGAAAAAAACAAAGATTAGCTCTTTAAAATGGCTCATTGGAGCAGAAGAAAGTCACTTGACTCCTGGAAGTTGCATTGAAATTGGCAATTTGAATCAGCTATTTAATCCAATTCTTGCCTTATTTCTTTGTATTATGGATCAGATTGTCCTTCTAACAATCTATGGACCATCTGATGCTGAAACTAGGATGATTTATACACCTGAACCCAATATGTTGACCATTTCGACATGAAGTGCTGTTATTTCAGTCTGAACCCTCTACAGTGTTGGTGCACTAAATTATAGTATATAGTACTCTGCTAGGCCTTAAATACAATAACCAATGTGCAGTACTGCAGCAGCTCCAAATGTGCAGTCTCTCATCTATACACTCTTGTTTAGTTCCCTTTTATACCTCCTCCTGCTTCTTCTCTCACACGTAAGTGTCAAAACTCTCTCCCACTGGCTCCGATCTGCTGAGATTCCGGTAATATCAAAAGCGAGAGCAGCCTAACCCTCCTCTGAAAATGTCGCACATGCACTCCTCTGCATTTAAGGAATAGCTCACACAAAAATTTAAATTTGCTACAAATGTACTTAACCTCAGGCTATTCAAGATGTAAATGAGTTTGTTTCTTCATCAGAACAGATTTGGAGAAATTTAGCATTACATCACTTGCTCACCAATGGATCTCCTGCAGTCAGTGGGTGGCGTCAGAATGGGAGTCCAAACAGCTGATTAAAAACATCACATTAATCCATGTAATGCATGTTTGTAAGAAACAAATTCATAAGGCATTTTAACTTTAAACCATCGCTTCTGGCCAAAATACCCGTCCATAATCCATAATAACGCTTCCTCCAGTGAAAAAGTACATCCCCTGTTGTCCTCACATCAAAATCCACCATCATATTTGTTTAAAACAGTTTTGGACTGTTTTTGCTTGTAAAAGGTGCTTGATCTGGACATATTTCTCTCCTCATTCAGACAAGACAACTTTCATTGGAGAAAGTAACCATAGAGGGCTCGTATGAAATGGTTTGACGTTAAAAATACCTTGATGGATTTCTTTCTTACAAACACATTGAATGGAGTTGTGCTGATTATTCTTGAGATATATACGTTGATTATTGTGGTGTTTTTATCAGCTGCTTGGACTCTCATTCTGACGGCACCCATTCACTGCAGGAGATCCATTCGTGAGCAAGTGATGAAATGCTGAATTTCTCCAAATCTGTTCTGATAAAGAAACAAACATCTACATCTTGAATGGCCTGAGGGGGAGTACACAGTCAGCAAATGTAAATTTTTTAAGTGAATTTATTTATTTTTTAACATGGAAAGCTTGTCTTTGTAAAAACACCTATTACCATGCTGAAAATTAAGATTGATTAAGATTGAATTAAGATGAAAACTAAGTGAGATGGATTAAAGAACGCCACATAAGTCATAAAACCTGCATATGAGCCAAATAACATGGAACACGCGCGCACAAATCTGACACACACAGATTTTAATGCCTCTTGCTGCTTCTCCAGCACAAACGCACACCCACACAGATGTTTGTATGCGAACACACACACACACCTCCAGTGCCAGAGATCTAATTAAAGGCTGTGAGATTGAACATGTCCCTCCTTCTGATAGCGTAAAATTAGATGTTACAGATTTGGATTGCATTCTCACTGTGACGTCTGACACGTCTGCTGGAAGGATGTGTGGTGTTCTGCTTTTACGTGTGTGTGTTTGTGTAAAGAGAAAAATAGAGAATGTGAATATGAGCTAATGTGTTTGTGTAAAGAGAAAAATAGAGAATGTGAATATGAGCTAATGTGTTTGTGTAAAGAGAAAAATAGAGAATGTGAATATGAGCTAATGCAAAATGTGAAAAGCAAATATATATATAGAGAGAGAAAGTAAAATAACCAGTGATTTGTGCAAACACACACAGACATGCTCATATACACCCACTGAATGTTGAACGTCTCAACACAGAACATCAATATTTATGCACTAGCTGAGCTGAGAATGGCAGTAATTGCTGCGGAAATCAATGTCTGTTGCTCACAGTGTATTTCATCTTCTTATGAAGGTCACATTTCGTTTTCACAGACTTAAAGGAGACACACACTCGCACAGAAACACACGCTCTCACACACAGACACAAAGTATTTACACCCACATATTCCTGCATCATTGAATCAGGCACACATTACTCTACTGAAATCCTATGTATGAAAATGCTTCTCGAATTATCCTTCATTTAGGGTGCATGTGTATTATTTGTAAGAGTTTCTGTACATGTACTGCACTAGTGACGGAAGAAGCAGATTAGCTCAAAACAGCATAGCTAAATTGATTAATTATCATAAAATTCATTAATACATTTGGATTCAAATTTAAAGATTGCATTAAAACAAATTCAATTATAATGAGAAGCAGGGTGTTGTTGTTGTTAAATAAAACTAAAAAATATTTAAAATAATTTTTGGTAATTGCAATTAAGCTGAAATAAAATATAAATATCAGAAGAAAAACTAAACTTAAAAATGTGTTGCTTTGGCAGCTAACTGAAATAAAATATGTGCAAGTTGAAGTACTAAAATTAATAAAACTAAAACTGAAAACAAAATTAAAGCTACATAGCAATATATAAAAAAAAAACTTCACACAAGCATACTTAAACATACTTTGTAAACAACACTTCATCAAATTCAGTACATAATTCAACCATATGCGATTACAAATACAGCTTTTCTCTTCTAAAGTGCAAGGGGTCATGGGAAATATTAGCTAAAAGTAGAACTATCTAGAACTCTAGAACTATCCTGGTATAAGGAACATGATTTTCAAATTACTACAGTTTGGGAAAGACTATTAATTATCATGCTTACCAGTGCAAATGGTATAAAATTGAGATGCAGCCAAACAGCTGAATGATAGCATCTAACCGAGCCAAACCTCATGTTTCATTCAGTGTACAATCTAATTTTTCATTTTTGACTGCTCATAACATGAGATTGCCAAGAGCGAAACAGCTCCGAGATTTTTCTTTGGAAAAACTCTGCAAAGGCATCACTGTTGGTAATGTTAGCTACTAGGGGTGTGACGAGATCCGATGTGTCTCGAGAGATCTGACTGGTCTCGCGAGAACGTGACGATATCCTCGTTCACCAGTGGTGGTATGTAAGATATTTTATGTTACAACAGGCAAGTGGCCGCATGATAAGTGGGAAAATTACGCAGTGTAGTCTTTATCCAGTAATAAAAACAGAATTCACAGTTTAACGCGGCATGCCTCGGAATTTGTCAAATTTTGAATGAATTAATCAAAAGTAGGTCATTACACTTAAATCAAATCACGATATGGACTAGTATCTGTAAATTTTAAGCCGCAAAAGTCGATTTAAATATGAATCCTGCATGTTCTGCCTGTCTCTGTTAATGAACGGCGCAGACACGTGGTTTCATTTACTACACACATACTGAAGCGCGCCTGACACTCGCGGTGATTTCAGCATCTGCCGTCTCACTAAATGAGGACGTAAACACATGAACAACATCACCAGAACTGCTCTGAGAGTCACTTCATGAGCATTTTAGCGTTTGATTTGAGTGAAACTAGAGTCATATCTCATACACAGAACTGTAAAGGTATTCACGGCAACCTGTCAAAATAAAAGTCCGGTTTGATTTGAAGACATTGTGTGCCTATAACTATTTTTCAGTAGAATGTACATAGCCTATACCACTACTACACTACTACTACTTAAATGAAACAAACTTTATTTTTTTAAGGAATAATCACACAATGTTTTAATTTTAATAGTAAATCCCCTTTGTTTGCCAAAAAATCTTGTTTGCTTAATTTTCAATAATTAAAAGATAAATGATAAATTAAATAAATGTTTTATGCCTTCATTTGATAACCAGAAAAATGTAAATATACAACAAAGAATTTCTGAGGGGGAAAAAAATTCATAAGTTTACTTTAAGAAAAAAATGAATAAATGAAGTTGTTTTACGCATTCAAATAATTAGACATGCTAAAAGACAGAATTTGGTAACAATAAAAAATAAAAATAATGGTATGGTGAGAAAAAATAAAACATTTCATAGGGCCCCAAACATGTAATTTTTGTTAAACTTGCAATAAATTGATGTGAAAATGTATAAGTTTCATGATTTTAATTAATAAGACATGCTTTTTAATTAATACAATTTAATTTAACTATTAAAAAGGAGTAGAGAAAAAAAAAAACGAATACAGAAAAATTTTAATGGAAAAAACGGAATTTGGAAAAAAAGAATATGGATTTCATAGGGCCCTAACTATCTCTCAGCCTTGCCGCGCCCCCCAGTTTAGGAACCACTGCTTTATTCTTTTAAATGGATACATTAATCACGTTTATTATATATTTTTTTATTAAAGTGGAAATCAGTTTACTAAATAATGTAAAATTGACTGACTGCTTCACTTCACTTTAAAAGGATATTTATGTTGTTTTATATTTATTTTTATTTATATTTATAATTTTTGTGCAATTACTTGCCTGTCAGTTGAGTTTGTGGCAAAACATTTTGCAGTGTTTACATGTTGTTTATTACTGCATATAATTTATTAAAATAGATGTTTAATTTCATAAAGTACAAGTTGATTTCAAAATGCACCTACTTTTTTGCATTTTGTGTTTTTCAGTTGAATAAAAGACTATTTTTCCCTATATATTTCATCATTGAGGATTTCTTTAAAAAAAGTCTAAAAATCTCGTCTCGTCTCGTTCTCGTGAACCCAGTCTCGTGTCTCGTCTCGTGGGATAAGTGTCTCGTTACACCCCTATTAGCTACTAAATAATATTATCTAATGTCCTAAAAGGTTTTATTTTCAACAACCTTTTCTGATGTTCTTATCCCTAAACACTATGATAAAAGCGGTGAAGAAATATAAAAAGTATCATTATAGTGTTTTAGAAATAAACGCAATGCAAACGACATTCACAGCCCTCTAATTTGCGGTAGAGCCAAAGAGGTGGTGCGGTTTTCTCGACAGACGGACAGGAGAGAGACCTATGGGGGCTTCTCTTACATCACTGCTTCTTTGATTTCACTCTCTGTCTCTCATCCTCCTCCTCCAGGCATCCCTCTCTCATCTCTCCAGCTCCTGCGTCACTCTTTCATTCTCTGCGAAATTCAAGTATGTGTGTGCGAGTGCGTCTGGAAGAGACACATTTGAGTTGCATTTGAGCGTGCACATGCCCGAGTGCATGTACGTGCGAGTATGTGAGAGAAACGAGGTGTGCTTAACGTGTGCGTGCCGCCGTCCCCAAGATCCCCAACCTCAGCTAACTGGCTTATGAATGTTGGATGGGTGTTTTTATGATCTTGTTAAAACTGGTTACATTATTCAAAGCTCCATTCATTGAGAGAGAAAAGGCAAAGAGAGAATGATAGATTGAGAGGGAGAGAGAGAGAGAGAGGGAGACAGAAAGGCCGCAGGCTGAGTGAAATTTTAATGAATTCTCTCACAGTCGAAGGAAAAACGATTGTGAAAGTTGGCAGAGAAGGACGAGATTTCAACTCCGCTGATTTCTCCTGTGTCATCAGCTCTTTTATTTTTTGTCTCTTCTAATTGGAGATGTTCGAAGAAAGACAAAAGAAAGTGAGATGTCAGAGGTATCATTTTCATCCAGATGTGTGACACTGCTACCTCATGTTGCTTTTCTCACCTTATTAAGCCAGAAATGATAAATGTTTAGCTGCACAGAAGAGGACTGCGTTCTATCTACTATCTAATTTGCACTACAGTTCAAACATTTGAAGTTAGTAAGACTTTTTTCTTTTTTAAGTTTTTGAAAGTCTCTTATGCTCACTGAGACAGCATTTAATCAAAAGTAAGAAATATTGTGAAATATTATTACAATTTAAAATAACTGTTTACTAAAATAGCCATTATATTATATTATGTTATGTAATGCTATGCTATGCTGTTATATTATATGTTATGTTACATTATATTATAATGTCATTTAGTTCTGTGATGGCAGAGCTGAATTTTCAGCAGCCATTACTCCAGTCTTCAGTGTTAAATGATCTTTCAGAAATTAGGATTTGTTAATGAATAAAACAGCATTTATTTCAAATATATCTTCGTAATATTATAAATGTCTTTACTGTCACATCTAATTAATTTAATGACTAATGATTCATGATTATTCTCAAATAAAAGTATTAATTTCTTTCAAAAATATTATTACTGAGCCCAAAATATAATATAATGTGGCACATTACTGGTATGAAGAATCAGATACATACAGCACAACTAGTGTTACCTGATTTTGTTGTATGAATCAGTTCTTGTGAATCAGTCTGAATCAGTCTTCTATAATTTACAGCATTAGCAGACAGAACATTTATTTTGTATTTAAGCAAAATGGAGATTATATCTGAAATATATCCAAATGAATCAGAATCAAATCTAATCGGGCTGAGAGCTTGTGAATCAGAACAGAATCAAATCAGGAAATCTGTATTGATTCTCAGCCCTAGATACAAAAAACATTAAGAGGGACCACAAAGACTGGCAACACTCTATAAAATAAATTTTTCACAGCAATGCAATTAAAGAAGCATTTTTGGTTCCCCAAAGAATGTGCCATGTAACAGTTCTTAAAATAATCATTTTTGATTAGTGTGAAGAACTTTTTCTAGTTTAAAGAACCTTTTGTGCAATGGAAAGTTTCCATGGATATTTAAGGTTCTTCATGAAACCATGGATACCAATAAAGAACCTTTATTTTTTAAGAGCGGAATGTATGACGCTTGAGAAAAACAGCAGTCATTTGTTGTCATGTGAACAGGAAGAGTATTTTTAATGACAGGATGTCTGGTAAGAAATCTTACTTCACCCGTCATTGGCATTCACTGTGGACTCTGTGTGTACACATGTGCACCTGCAGGCTCCATATCACACTCCTTCACTATTGAAGATAAGAGATACTTGAGGCGTGTGTGTGAGTGTTTCCAGGGCTGAGACAGGGATGCGAGTGTGTGAAGAGATGTGAGATCACGTGTGGAGACGATACTGGTGGACAGCCTCTCATTAGTCTCTCATAGTCCCCTCACCCATTGGGACTAGTTTTAATGCTTGCAGATTAATGTCACAGATTAGGATAGTCACTAGTGAAGGTTTTTAGACTTTGCATGTTCTTGTGGTGTGATTAGCCAATTAACATTATCATGATGTCATTTTCCCACAGCTCTAGAGTGATTAGTCACATGACATTTACACCTCAGATGATTGGCTAAAAAAAGCAACTAGCATTGAGATTGATTGGAAAGCTAACAGACAGCTTTCTTCAGGTATTAACGGCCTCTTTGGTTGTGAAAGAGAAGAGGAAGACAGAGACAGAAGGACGAAGTAGTCTGGGCAGATTGGCTCCTTCTAAGCGTTAATAAGAAGGATAATGAAATTAAAGGTCTGAAGGCTTGTAGTGTGGTCACAATGCTGTTCTGACTTCATTAGCAATTATGTAAACATGGGCAAGCACAGTGTTTTCATGCGTGTGCCTACTTTTTACTATATTAGTCAAATATCTGAAAAAGTCATAAAAAGACAAGTAAATCCTTTTAAAACTTTGACATTTTAGAAGTGTATAAACTAATTCAGTTTCCACGGGGGTTTTCAAAGTTTTTTATATCAAGGACCCCATTCTTAAAATAAAGGCTGCAATATATTTGCATAAAAATTAATTAGAAAATATATTTTAAAATGTTATTTATTTTATTGTGAACGATTCATTAATGCATACATATTTATTATTATTGTTTTTTAGATTTGACCAAAAATGTCACAATAATTCGATTTTACAGGAAAACGACAGAGTTCAGAGTTCTCTCTGGTGACGTACGCTGGATTTTTTCAATCATTTAGTTTATGTAAACTGTAAACTTGGCTGCTTTCTTACAACCAACTGCAAGATTGCATTCAGATCTGCCACCATTCAATTAAAAACCGATGGAGTGAACACAATTTTTTTTAATTTTGATTAATTTCATTCAGATTGTGATGGATCGGCTGCCTCCCCCCTAATTATCATCATCACCCCATCCCTTAATTGCTGCCCTTCACCAGGCTCCCGACAGGACTGGGTGTGTGAGAGAGGAGGGGCGCAGAAACAGCCAGGTCTGGTGACGTGTGATGAGGCACACCTGAAGCGAATGGAACCTCGTCACTGCCGCTGTTAAAAGCAGAGCGCACCTCTCCTCGAGAGACTGGTCTCTTCCCCTTGTGCATGCACGCTGGTGTCCTCGTGGGTTCAGGAGGGGAGCGTAGAGGGACTCCCATGCCGCCAGAGACACAAGCTGCCGGACCTGCTGTCCGGAATGGAACCTCGTCACCGCCGCTGTTAAAAGCAGAGCGCACCTCTCCTCAAGAGACTGGTCTCTTCCCCCTGTGCATGCACGCTGGTGTCCTCGTGGGTTCAGGAGGGGAGCATAGAGGGACTCCCATGCTGCCAGAGACACGAGCTGCCGGACCTACTGTCCGGAATGGAACCGCACCCGTGACTCGGTCAACAAGCCAGGATGCCGGGCTGTTATTCCCCTCAACCGCCGCGCGCCAAGGAAGATGAGCCGCTGTGACGAAGCCAGAGAGGGGAGTGTGTGTGGCTGGACCCCTACTTTCTGAACACTTCCCTTCCTTTACCATTCCCCGGCACAACGAGGACACCAGTTCCCCTGTTTATTTTGGACACCATTTTCCCTTGGACACTTTATTCCCGTTTTGGATATTTTGTTTGATTTTCTGTTAAATAAAAGCCTCTCCGAGGCCTGATGCCACACCCACTGTGTCTGTCGTTTGCGCCTCCCACCACAAGATATACGTTACAATGCGAAAGAAAATATCTGCCACTACTTCTGTTACATTGCAACAAAGTTCGATATTATAAATAGATGTTATTTTAAAAAATTTACATTTATCACTGACTAACGTATGCATGAGTATATTGTTTTTCTACCCATTATAAATATTATATGTTAAAACTTGGAGAAACATTTTCAAATTCAATTATTTACTTCACAAAAGTGTCAATGTTTTATGTTAAATATTGCATTAAATATATTTAATAAATATCTTAAATTTGTAAAAATGTACAGCCCTAAAAATACATTTGCAAAATCTTTTCCTTTTTATTTTTCCTATTACACTCTTTGTGCCCCATTTTGGGGTTTCTGGACCCTGGTTTGAAAACTTCTTGGTTAGTGAACTGGGTGAAATTATTATTCATGAGTAAGAAAATTTCACATTGTCCCCTCAGTTTTCAGATTGCTCCAATATGCACCTGCTTGAAACCAACATTAATTGTGAATAATATGACAGTCTTCAATAAGTTTCATTAATGAGCCAAAAACATCAACTTGTTAAAGGAAACAAACTCTTTTCCATATCTAGAAGCCTGACAAACCTTACTGCTCACTTTGCTAACACCACTCCAAACGCACATATTTTCAGGATGTCATTCTGCACGGATGGTTTTCCATTAACACTTAATTCTTTTATCACACTTGAGTGTTCCCTCAAAACAGAGTTGCCAAACAGGCATCGAAGAAGCTGATGACTGACTGCCTCTCCACATACACACAAACATATGCACCACTCCTACATTATCATTTTCAGTTATGGAACAATGCAAAATTGTAACACACCAAAACAGGATAAATGACATGCTAATGGACTGCTTTTATAAAAATGCTGTTTCCAAGCAACTAACAGGTGAGAGGAACTGCAGCTCTGTGCGTCCACAATACTGACAACAAGAGAAACAAAAACTGAGAAAGAGAACCATGATCACACGAAGGTGATGATGTGCAATCATGAGAACAGATATAAATCATAACACAGCATAAGCCAATGGCAATAAAAGACGTGCACTACATAATGCAATAAATCTCAACTCAATACATTCGAGTTAAATTCAGTACATGTAATCCAGTAGTCTGTGAATAACACACCTTTAACAGTATTGGAAGCTACTGAAAGGGGAAGCCTAATGACTCACGAACAGTTTCTACTGGGTAACATGATGTGACAGCAATATAAGCTGGTGTGTGCATATAATCAATGCAATTCATTTACATCAGGCCCAACACATCCAATCATCCAATATCTCTGGTGTGTGTATATGTATGTGTGATGTTAAAATCAATTTAAGCGAATATTAAGCAAACATTTAGGCAGAATAGAACACTTCCAGCTTTACTTTCCTAAAACAAAACCCTTAAACATGAAGATCACTGGCATACGGTTAGGAGATTAGATGCATGCAGACTGACCAATAGTTTGTGCTGTTGTCGAAGCAGGTAGAGAGCGGCGGTCTCGGGTGAGAGTTTGTGTTTCCTGTCCTCTAGCAGCCGGTACGCTTCCACATGCTGAGGCGATAACTCAGATAAATGCAACGGAAACACCTCATTCCTCAGTTTCTGGAAAACACAGAAACAAAACATATAAATATAGGATGAATAGATATATAGCAAATAGTAAAATATTGTATTTTTAATTAATTAATAGGCCTACTTTTATTCAGGAAGAATGCATTCAATTAAAAGTATCAGTAAAGACATTTATAATGTTATACAAGATTTCTATGTCAAATAAATGTTGTTCTATTGAACTTTCTATTCATCAAAGAATCCTAAAAAAAAAAAAATGTATCATGGTTTCCACAAACATATTACCAAGCACAATTGTTTTCAACATTGATAAAAAAAGACGTTTCTTGACCACCAAATCAGCATATTAACATAATTTCTGAAGGATCACGTGAGACTGAAGACTGGTCTCACATTCAGCTTTGATCACAGGAATAAATTAAAATTGTAAAAATATTAAATTAGAAAACAGTTATGTAAGTAGCTGTAATATCGTCCTTTGTACTGTATTTTTAAAAGCAAAAAATATATAAAATTAAATAAATTCCCTGAGTATGAGACTATGGCCCCAAAAGCATTTGGACACTTATGTTATCTCTACATTAGACACTAAATATCAGACAAGTGACATCTGCAAATAATGCAAAAAAGCTTTTCTCAGAACCAGCCTCACATTTATGTGCCATTTCTGCTAGGTCAAAGATGAAAATATCAACTTTAATATGTTTTCTTCCCTTTCTACAGGAATAATCTTACAGCTAAACAAACATATAATCTACCTTTATAACAATCTAGCTAGCTAGTGTGTGTGTGTGTGTTTACACTGTGTGTTCTAGCAGTGTGACGCAAATAATGCAAAAAAGCTTTTCTCAGAACCAGCCTCACATTTATGTGCCATTTCTGCTAGGTCAAAGATGAAAATATCAACTTTAATATGTTTTCTTCCCTTTCTACAGGAATAATCTTACAGCTAAACAAACATATAATCTACCTTTATAACAATCTAGCTAGCTAGTGTGTGTGTGTGTTTACACTGTGTGTTCTTTATTAGCAGAGTGACTCTTTTGTGGTTCTTGTCAACTGTGCTGGTTTCCTGTAAGGCCTGACTTTAGCAGGTGGCCAATGAGTACAAAGCAACATTACACCATCATCATGTTCTATACACATTACCAGGGGCTATTACTACTCTGGCAAGCAAACAGGAGCTTATCAGCATGTCTGTTTGTGCATGTGTATGTGTGTCCATAAACTGGTCTGGGTTACATACGAACCCTAACACCTGCTCCATTTGATTGTAGAGAACAAACAGGCATGAAAACAGAATGTGGGTATATTAAACTGCTGTAAATGGACAACACACAAACATACACGCAATGAGTTTGCTTGCTGCTGTTAGTCCTGCAAGCAGGAGGCTGAACCAGATGTTTGGCTTCAGCAAAAGCTCTTAGTGCCCGAAAAGCTTACAAATTCAAGTGGCTGTCAGTCTCATACTATACTAAATACTATGAGTGAACAAACGGAACATTCAAGAAACAGTCACTTCACTCAATATGAATAGAAGCACATAATCAACGTGACATGCTAAGTCACACTCAAATGTCCAAAAAATGTGAGACCACATTGAAAAGCTTGTTGTTGCAGTTTTCCAATTATTCTTTAAATACAGGACTTTTTAAAAAACGTATGAATGCAAATAAAAGTAGATGCAAACTGAAAAACGTACTAAATAAAATATTATTAATATTTAAAAAATGTTTGCCCTCCAAATCAGCGTCAAGAGGTGTGACTATTAAAGTCAGTCAATATGCAAAAATTATGATGTCCGATAATCTGACTTTATCATCACAAGACCAGGTTAGTTTAGGTTGTGAAATGTGGTGCAGTTTCCCAAAACATGATATGAATAAATTTGTAATTCATAATATTGTACTGTGTACTACACAAACTGTGTAGTATACTTTAAGGTTTAAAGAAAATATGGTATTACTTTTACCTTGTTGGTTAAACCACATAACATTTTTAGAGATATTAAACTGTTTTTTTTAAACCATATAAAACCAATATAAATACAAAATGTACATTTCTAAGAACTTGACATGTGCTTAAACTAGATTCTTAAAAGATTTTTCCTTTTCTTTTTCTTGGACACTTAATATGTCATTTACCCATATGGCAAAACTTAAAAATATATATATTTCGCTACAAGTCATTTATATTGGAATACACATTGGAGAAAATATCTCTGACTATGCAGTATGCAGGACTAATAACTGGATTGACTTTATCTATGCCATTTGAAAGCAGTGCAAAATACTTAAATAAACTAATGTGTTATAAAAAGCACCAAAACCGGCCATGTAATGACCCAGCAAGACTACAGTACCTACATATGAGGCATTTGATATCTCCAGATACTCACACCTGCCTAAGCGCCCGCTCTTAAGATGAGTTAGCCTAACGGTTAGCTTAGCTCTCCAGATCACAGGAAGCAGAAGGAACAAAAAGCATGTTTACTAATTCATGGCAGCAGTCAGGTGTAACGGGGCGTGGCCTTTGTTCTGGAGAAGATTCAGAAACGTTACACTGAGATCCTGAACCATGGATAATCTACAGGGCTAAAATTAGACTGTTGTGTGAATAGCTGCGAAGGGAAAATAGTTTGATAATTTCCAAGTACGTGAAAACAAATAGCCTTGAATAGCCTGGTGACCCCCAGGCATGTTGTGTTATGCTTTCGTTCAACTATGCAATCTTTTGGCTGTGGTTGGCTGTATGTTGTCTGAGCGTTTGAGAGTGTGTGTTTGTGTATGGGAGTCAGTGTTTGCGTCACAACTGATCTGATAAAACTCTCCTTGACATGGCTCATATGACATTTTCTTAAAATAATCATTTAACTGGTCCATAAATAAATAAATAAGTGAATGAATGAATGGACAAGTTTCAAATACAGCATATGTAGAAATGTGTAAAATACAGTAATGCTTCCATCACTTATGTTGCCTAAAGCCAATTTATTTGATGCTGGCATGGACCCCAGAATATTATGATCCCCTTGCTAAAATAAAGTCAGCTGCTATATACATTTTCATACATGAAGACCATTTCTATGGTGAAAAATATTGCAAAATTGTGGAAAATATTACCAGTAAAATGTTTTCTATTTCTATGTTTCTATTTTAACATATAATTGTTAATACAATTGATGGCTGAAAAACTCAATTCGAATTTTGTACTTAAATATGATCAAAATTCGAATTATATTAGAATTTAAAATGCATAATTTCAGTTAGGGTGAAAAAAAGCTTTTGGCTTTTCTCCTGAGGCCACAAGAGGGCGCATCAAGCAAAATATTACTAATGCACATTTATTAAAAGCATAAGATGACATGACTATCTGTGAAAAAAGTGCAAAATGTTTAAAATAATGTTTATAAACCAATTATAATTAAGTTGCTTAAACAACTATAAACAAAACAGCATCATGTATGTATGCATAGTTTAATACAAAGGGCGGAAAACCAATCACACAGAGTACATTTTTCGTTTAAAAACATGAGATGCAGTGGGATGGGGAAAAAAAATTGCGCCATAAAGTCTCGAGATGTTTTTTTTCAAAGGTGAAATTGCATTAATTTTACATGGCTTTCTAAACATGCGGCTCTTTTGTGCGATATGCGAGTGCAACGCTGATATATGTCCTTCTAGAAAATGCTCAAAATATGTGTTCTGTGTGAACGGCTTGGTTTTTAGTTTTGATATAAACAAGATCTTCTCCGCATTGATGTTCTTTTTCTGCAATATTTTAAAGGGGTCATATGATGCTTTTTTAAAGATCATTATTTTGTGTATTTGGTGTAACAGAATATGTTGACATGCTTTAATTTTTGAAAAACACATTCTTTTTCAAATACTATACATTATAACGCTTCGTTTTCTACAAAGTCCCTCCTTCCGACAAGCGCAGTCTGCTCTGATTGGCCAGCTGACCCAGTGCATTGTGATTGGCCGAACACCGCAAGCACTCGTCGGAAATGTAACGCCCCTTACCATAATCGCGAGCTTCATCTTTCAAAATAAATGTAAAGACAGAGCCCAAAAGGGGAACAGAGTCGCGTGACAGACACAGTGAT
>NW_015507764.1:9924-10596 GCF_001515645.1 Sinocyclocheilus grahami | reverse complement strand
CTCGTGCGCCACTGATAAGGCTGCCTCCTTAACGCACACCTAAATCTTAATAAGAAGGTTTTAGTAGAACGTGCTGCAAAGAACTAGTGAAGAACCTTTATAAGAGTGTACAATCACACAGCCGTCAGAGATCCGTCATTTGCATGGCTGACCACTCAATGACCTTTCAGATGCTGTGTGCTGAAAGAGTTGCAGTAGATCAGAGAAAGAGCTAGTGCACTGCACAGCCACTGGCCTCTAGAGAGTGAGCGGCAGGGTATTTATAGCCCTACTCATCCCCAGCTGCATGGCTCCTACACCCTGCCAACAGGCAATTGGGCAACACAAGCTCACCCCTCCAGCAACCCACCACACTAGCGTCCATAACGCAAACAGACATCTGGACATCAGCAGCCCTCAAAAGAGAGAGAAAAATGATCAGGCAGGAAAAAAAGAGAAAACGGCTGAGAGAGAGAGCAAGAATAAGGCCTACCATCACACCAACACCCATCATCAATGTGTTCACCTCTGGAATTGATAAACTAGTCCTCGCTAGTCGAGTTAAAATCAGAAAAATAATACAGAACAATGATTCAAAGACTATTTTATTCTCCATTACAATTTCCTTCAGAATGTTTGAGGTCAACTACCACTTCACTCAAAAGACGACTTCTGACAATATAATAATAATAA
>NW_015507764.1:7506-8511 GCF_001515645.1 Sinocyclocheilus grahami | reverse complement strand
AAAAAACATTAAATAAAATAAAAATACAATAAAACAAAGGCAAGTATGGGAATTATATAAAAACTATACAAAATGTATATAAAAACTTATTCTTGAAAATACCCCTTATTACAGCAAATATTTGGTCAAATTCATAACTATAAAACGAAATGTCAGCTATTCTAATCAATTAAATCTCTAGGTCAAAAGACTTTTAAGATCATAAGAAATTCTGTCAAGTGTGTTGAAACGTTTGACTGGTGTTTGAGTCTAGCCTGTCATGTCATGATCCTGTTTTCTTTCTCTCTCTCTACTTTTTCTAAAAATAATAAAATAATAATAAAGTGGAGGTGTAAATAAAGACCTCTTCAATAAGACCTATGAAACTACTTCAAAGTGAGAAATGTACTTTTCTTTGCAGGTGCCTTCTGTCTTGCATCAGAACACAGTGAGGAAAAAGGAAAGATGAAGATAGCAAAAGAAAAACAAAAACCCTTATAAAGCTTGTAGGTGACCTTATTCCTTTAGCTGCTTTGGGGCATCACAAGCAGCCTATTAAAACCTCATAAAATTGCTCAAAGCCATAATGTCCTTTAACAGGCTATGAAAATCTGCTTTCACAAATGCTGACATTACTGTAAGGCTTGAAGGAATGAACTTCTTCCGGAAAGAATGTAGGATTATGATTACAGCCTCGGCTAAATAAAGAGGACAATAACAATAGGTCACATACTTGTTAACACATTAACGGTCTCTGTGGAGCTCCAGTGAAGATGGCTCCAAAGGTGTGAAGATAATATTTGGGAAAAGACAAGCATTTATCTGAGGACACAGTGACAAAATTTATGCTGACAAAATGATGTGTGAAATGAAATTGATCAGAACAGCAGTGAGAATCAATTAGCGCAGAGTAAACAGGGGTTCTTTCAGCCCTTTTCTTCCTATTGATCAGCACTCCAGGAGAAAAACAGACAAATAAAATATTAGAAAAGGAGCAGCTAAACTTTCAAAACCAGATCCAAAAAA
>NW_015507764.1:5804-6415 GCF_001515645.1 Sinocyclocheilus grahami | reverse complement strand
AAAAAAAAAAAAAAAGATCCCATAGACTTGAAAACAAGTCTGGAAAAATTCTTAACTAGTTCTTAATTTCTTTTAAGAAAATTTTTTTAAGAAGTAAAAGACAGGCTTTTTTATCTGATTGCATGGTGGTTCTTGCCGAAGACACGCTAATCAACTCAATGAAAAACACCTCAAACGCCATATTTTTGCACTTCCTACAGATTACTGTAATAATCATAATTAGCCTGCACACTATTTGTTTTTATACCACAAAATAAGTTCTGAACTCTGAGATGCATTTTTTAATGCAGCAAATATTTTGAATGGTTATTTTTAAAGAGCCTGTCTCAAGATTGAGTGACCTGCTGCATTCATTTTCGATCTTTCTGGCACTCTCTCTAGAGTGAACACATCATGATAAAAAAGAAAGAAGAAAAAATGGGGTCCCTATCTGAGTTGTTTTTGTAGAATTGTCACCAATTTTTAATTTCAGCACAGTACAATTAACAACTGCTTTGTATATATAAGTCATCTGTTTGATATCTGAGAGAAAATAAGCACGAGTTAAGGCTGAAATACACTACACGACTTTTAATACCTGAACTGATTTTTAAAAAACTGGGCATCATACA
>NW_015507764.1:5172-5584 GCF_001515645.1 Sinocyclocheilus grahami | reverse complement strand
GAAAAATCGTGTAGTGTATTCCAGCATTTAGCAGCATTGCCCAAAATGATTATATGTTCACAGTCTGAGGATGTGGAGTGGACCACAGAATTTACAGGGGTCATGGGAATAATCTCAGATTGAAAGATGTTTATTCATCTATTAAGAGGTTTGTAAGTGCCAGCAGCTAAAGTAAGGCAACTGAGAGAAGGATTTCTCATTACAACACTCTCAGAGCAGAACTATCACTGCACTGGACTGAAGCCAAGTGATGCTTTTTCTCACACACATTCTTCATAGGCAATAAAACACAAGTCACTAACACAGAGAAATTTCATAAGTGAAGTCACAATAGGGCCCTATGAAATCCGATTTAGTTTTTCCCAAATTCTAGGGCTGGGCGATAATTCGATAACGA
Organism: Sinocyclocheilus grahami; assembly: GCF_001515645.1. Classification (NCBI taxonomy): domain Eukaryota; kingdom Metazoa; phylum Chordata; class Actinopteri; order Cypriniformes; family Cyprinidae; genus Sinocyclocheilus; species Sinocyclocheilus grahami. Next base: position 5,187 of record NW_015507764.1, on the reverse strand, counting down.
TAATTATCGCGATAT
>NW_015507764.1:4358-5162 GCF_001515645.1 Sinocyclocheilus grahami | reverse complement strand
CATACAAAAAGAGCAGCAAAATATCTCCTTTTGTGTTCCATGGAAGAAACAAATACAGCTTTACAACAACATGAAGGGGAGTAAATTACAGTATTTTTTATTTTTGGGTGAACTATTGCTTTCAATTAATGACCACAATTTAAAGAGAACACAGATGTAAAATATCAACACTGCAGGCTACATCACACCACAGATTTGCTCAGAAATAAGTTGATTAATTACGACGCATAATAAAACCGTTCTAATCTCTCGTTTCTGATCTATTTTTTTAATCACATCGTTTAGACTCAATGCCTCATAATTCCAGTTCCGTTAGCCTCTGAGCAGCTGTTTCCAATCTGTCCCAGATCACTGAAGAAATCCCTGACAACATCACATCTTGAGCCAGTGCCCAGCATGCTCAGAAAAAAAGCATCGCCACTTTTGCCCAGAAAAGGTGGATCCAAACAAGTCTACAACAACATATGGCAGATCCAAAAAAACAAGTCATCAGCTAGTAAGCTAAATAAACAAACAAACAAAAAGGTATCATCAGCTGTTTGAGACCATTTAACCTAAAGAAACCCTATGAGAGTATATATCAGTATTGGAAAATATAAAAGCTGGCTACAGTCTTATAAAGTACCCAGGCATTAAATATTCACAAATCAATGAATATTTGATTTGAACACCTAACCTGAGCATTAGACTTTGAACTACCAGCGGACAAGAATTATACCTCAAATTTAGTGAATTGTTGAGAAGGGTTGTGGTATTGTATATTATCAGACTTTATAAAACAAAACAGGTAAAAAAAAAAAAAAA
>NW_015507764.1:0-1509 GCF_001515645.1 Sinocyclocheilus grahami | reverse complement strand
CAAAAGAAATGGTAAAATGCTCATGAAGTGACTCTCAGAGCATTTTTAGGGATTATGTATATGTGTTCATCTACTGATATATTGATGCGGCAGAGTCTGAAAACACGCACACTTCAGTATGTGTGTAGTAAACGAAACCGTGCACCATTCATTTACACAGAGGCACTCAAAAACACACAGGGTTCATATTTAAAATATTTTTGCTGCTTAATTTTCATGAACACTAGTCCATATCGCGTTTTGATGTAACTGTACTGACCGACTTTTGATTTATCCATCCAAAATTGGGCAAATTCCGTGAAATTCCGCGTTACACATTAAATTTTTATAAGTGGATTCTGTGATTCGGTCCACATTTTCCGCATCGCGGAAATCATAAGGCCCCAAGTCACATACTGGCTCTAATCCACTCACACATCACTGTCAATCCAGACTTATCACATTCACAGCAGGCCAGCCACCACAGATCAATTTTACTCCTCTTAAATAAAATCATCAGAAACCAAACTTTCATTGATCTTTTGAATTTCATTGATCTTTTGAAGCCAATGTACTACAACACATGTTCACAGAACCCACAATTTCAGTTCATATAGCTTTTATCCCTCTGCCTAAATGAGTAAAGAGTAAATTCTGCTGCTCATTTCAGAGGAGAAAAGGACATTTACACTAATGTTCAAAAGTTTGGGGTCAGTGTGATTTATTTTCTTTTTGAAAAATGTATACTTTTATTCAGCAAGGATGCATTAACTTGATAAAAAAGGGACAGTAAAGACATTTATAATGTTACAAAAATAATAATTTTTCTATTTTTAAAATGCTGTTCTTTTAAACGTTCTAGCTATTCATCAAAGAATCCTGAAAAAAAGCCCAACCATTTTCAAAATTGATAAGCAATTTTTCTTGAGCAGCAAATCAGCATTTTATGATTTTATGAATGATTTCTGAAGGATCATGTGACACTGAAGACTGGAGTAATGATGCTGAAAATTCAGCTTGCCATCACAGGAATAAAGTACATTTTAAAACATATTCAAATAGAAAACAGTTATTTTAAATTATTAAAAAAAAAATTTAAATGGTAGAGAGCAAAAAGTAAAACACAGTAAAAAATAATAATAATAATAAAAAAGGTTAAAAAAATTGTCATGAACAACTAAATGTTATACTTATAACTTTACAAATGAAATGCCATTTTCATTTTCCCTCATGGGTGTCCTGTATTCAATTACAGAGGTCTAATAAATAGAAATTAGCTACATGTTTTGATGCAGCAATTACTTTTAATGAATCATTTACTTAAGCATAAAATCACATAAATGTGTAAATGTCTAGCGAACACAATAATACACAAATAAATGTTCTGGCCTACACAAAATGTGAACACAAACAAGCCATCTGTGTCTAAAAAGTTGGCGGATGTGACACCAGATGTCCCGTCGCCATCACATGGGGTGGGTGTTCTTGGATGATTATAGGGTGAGCTTTGAAGCTTTGGCTGTCACTGGG
>NW_015507763.1:46915-47613 GCF_001515645.1 Sinocyclocheilus grahami | reverse complement strand
AGGTAATAGAAGTTCAACTTTTTACACAGTGGCAGCTTATCAAGGTAGCTATGTATCATTTGTCTGCAACATGTCAGATAAGGCACTTACAGTAGCTATTTACTTGTTAACTCTGACGTCACAGTTTCTGGGTCCAAATGCCATCTGCAATCTCCATATCAAAATCTCATCTTTTATGAATTGTTAAAATATTGGTGCCCAGGACGCTTTGAGTCTGTAGACTCTAGTGTACACTGTGAATTTTTAAAAACTTAGCATAAATGTGTGATGATATGAGTAAAAAGTGCTCATAAACAATTGTTGAGATCTTATTCTCAATTGAAACTAGTAGAGGTTTGGACTTCGACACATTATTCCTTACATTACGACTTAATAACTGGAGAGCCATTTTTCCATTTAAAAAAATTAACTCTGCTTAAAATATATCAATGTTTTCAGATTTGGATATTGCCCTCAAAAATCAAACATAAATTACTAAAATTTCACATTGTGAATCTATATGCAATTTACATTGTCAATTTGATAACCAACGTGGATGTGCGAGCAAAAACAATTGCAGTCTGCATAGAAAAAAAATCTAATCTATCAACATATAACTTGCAATTTGTTCAAATCCAATCTAAAAAAATCAATAAAAAAAATTTCCCTTGTAGTGTAAATTTAAAGGGGTCATATGATGCGATTTCAAGTTTTCCTTT
>NW_015507763.1:38459-39325 GCF_001515645.1 Sinocyclocheilus grahami | reverse complement strand
GGCCACACATGAATTTGAAAGAGACAATCATCAGTCCCAGCACGCCGAGCGTCTCCGCTCGGCATTGCTTGAATTGTAGAGTGAAAGGATGTAACTGCTCCAGGAAAAAAATGCCGTTAACAGCTGGAAAGCATTACTGGCATGTAAATGTTATGCAAAAGTGTGTATATTAGAAACTTTATGAGATATATAATATCCAATATCCATTGCAATACATCTCTTCAATACCTCCCTGATTAAAAAAGTCATAAAGTCCCTGTTTATGTGATATTGTCCTAAGAAGCACTACTGTGTCATCCGTTGTATGATATTTAGGCAACCTTTAAAATGAAACCCTTATATTTGATGTTTAAATCTGTCAGGTGAGACATGGCCATTCTCTGCTGTGGGAGGAAGGTACGACTCCTCTGATCAATATTGATAAGGCTAATCTCTTTTCATTAGTCGGTTTTAAAAGATGGCTGGGAGTGCAGTCATGGTCTCGCACACATAACTTATAAGCCATATGGCTGATCTACCATCTATAATGTACCACAGCCTGAGCCCACAACAGCCTAATGGAAAAAACAGAAGAAATTCAGTGGGGGAAAAAAAGTCAGTAATGAAGTGGTTACAGTAACTGTTTGGCCTTTTTTATCTTTATCTTTAAAGGAAAGCTTTTCTTTCTATGTCAAGCCTAGATTGCAGCTCTGCACACTCTGGACATTCAGTTTACTTCTTAAATTAAATTAAATTGAATTAAAAATTAAAGTAAAGTAAAATGCAAAACATTTGTCTACAAATCTAATTACAAGTATTCAGCATCGAAAGGTTTTTTAAGATTATGAGGAAATGTATATTATTATTATTTCCTTTTTATTATGTAT
>NW_015507763.1:37743-38374 GCF_001515645.1 Sinocyclocheilus grahami | reverse complement strand
TTTTCAGGATTGTGAGTAAGATAAATTCAGGCAATCGTGTCCAACTGTTATTTCCAAAAGCTATTTGATTTTATTCAGAATTTTAGCACAGTTATTAAAGATCCTGGCACACACTTTGCATAATTTATGATCAATTAATACACTTGACAAATCACCAAATCGCTAAAAGACTCTTTAGCGTGCCACCTATTTCGCTTTCTACATGCTGGTTGGGGGTGAACAAAAAAACACTCACGCATACTGAAATGTTAATGATGATTGCTGCTGAAAGCCTTAAATTAGGAGGGTACGCTTCAGAGCCCGGCCGTCCAAAGAGGCCCTAAGACTGTTTGAGTAAGGGGGGTTCCTTTTGTATGCAGTCTAATGACCACAGATGTTCCCTTCTGCCTCCATAGAGGTCCCATTAAATATCCCTCCCTCACTTTGTACGTGTGTGTGCTTGTTTCTGTACTTCTCGCACCTGCCAGTGGCCCTCCTCTGAATCACAGCTCATCTGATGACTCTCTGAAGGGTTGCAGTGATGGTATCAGGTGGTAGTACTGTGGTACAGAATGGATATACAGTATACATAGCACTCCAAAGTTTTCAAAAACATACAATTGTATTGCCATTGTACGTAAAAAAAAAAAAA
>NW_015507763.1:35094-37733 GCF_001515645.1 Sinocyclocheilus grahami | reverse complement strand
AAAAAAAAAAAAACAGGAACATGGTATTAACATGATGATACTGTGTTCAAAAACATTGTTTTGTGCATTGTTGTGTGACAGAGCAATTAACACACATTTTGGCCACAGTTTAAGTCCACCTTTGGAAATATAAGGGGGTAGATCTATATAAGGTACATTTATATTGAAAATTTAGATGTATAACAGACCATCATGCATTTCTATGCATGGTCTGCCGTTATCATCCTGTCCTAACTAAGGGACTGTTGTTTTTATTAGATAGCCTTTTTAGATTCAGCTTGAGTGAGCAGTTCTCACTCTAGTTGAGGTTGTTTAGCTCTAAAATTATTTTGTTATTATCAGCTTTGTTTTCTGCTCTGAGTAGATGTTCTTACCTCTCTTGGCAGCTGTCTGTCAAAAGCCCTCTTGAGAACCAGCAAGTGTGAGTTGCAGTTCAATTTGAGAGCCAATAGGAGGCATTCTAAGCAACTTGACTTTGTCTGGGAATTAAGACTCCGCAAGGTAGTAACTGTGTGTATGTGCTTTAGATTGTGTGCTTGGGTGGCTGTTTGCACATTCACAGAATTCATCACACAACCGGAAGGGCGTTAGTATTCATGCTTTGTCATGTGGATTTGAGCAGACACCCGCAAGTGGCTGTATATTTAATCAGCATTAAATGAGAGGGAATCAGAAAGATGTTTTAGTACATAATAACCTCACAGAAATAAATGACAGCTGTACAGCAAGCCTCTACCCAGTTGGAGCAAACCCCTCACACCAGGCCTGAAAATGACCAGCTCAAACTAAAATGACTGCAGTTTATGAACCTTTAGTTTTGCTGAGTCTCTTTTGAAAGTAGGCAATTGTAAAGTAAGTAGGCATTGTGTTCATATATAAAACTAAGATCATGTCATGCATGTCATTCATTTAAAATGAAATACTCTCAAATCTCAACATTAATGACATTAAAACTATTTATTCTCCTCTAAGCCCACTTCAAAATAAAGCAGCTTTCTGATCTTATGTTAATTCTGATCACAGAATGAGTATTATTTGTAGCTTGCTTTATGATGATGAATGCTTGCATAAACTTCATAAAATATAATTTATTCTTGTAAAGCAGCTCTCATCTTCTTCGCTGTTCATATAACAGCTCAAAAGCACCCTCTGGTTTTGTGTATGAATGGACCACTCATGAGAAGACAGCGTTTTCTGTTAATCTGAATAAATTAGCGAAATGTTGATGTAATTGATGAAATATTAAGTAAATACAAGTAAACCCATTAATATCCCTGTTACAAATGGCCATGCCTGCTCTTAAGGTAAAAATAAGGTGGATAGCATGAAGATGAAAGTTTTCAATGAATAAGAAAAATTTACCATGAATCATTAAAAACAGCAAACCAAAAAAAAATTAAAAAAAAATTCTTCCGGAGTGGAGCTGAAGCACAACCAAAACAGTGCTATTTTATTTCTGTAACCAAAAGTCTTAAAATATACAACCTTATTGTAAAGTGTAGCCATGGGCTTAGCTGCATTCAATGAAAACAGACCAAAATAAGTCAAATAAAGTAGTAGGACATTAGTGTAAATGGAGTGAACAGTGCAGAGTAACAGTAACCTGATGCCACTCTTATTATGGCAGGCAAAGACACACTGACATACTGTACACCCCTCTAAGGTTTCAGGCCTTTCATCAGTGTTGAACCCAGACACATCAGCTGTGCCAGTCGTACAAGGTTTGGATGACAATCTCAGTGCGAGCTGTCCCTGGACTCATCTGTGTTGCAATCGTTCTGGCTCTTAGTTACAAATCATGAAAGGAAGAGAAAACAATTATAACAGGACCAAGCAGAGATGAAAAGAATACGTGAGCAGGCACGGGACAACGTGGAGTGGGGAAGACACAGATATAGAGAGGGGGGTAGGATGCATCCAGAGTGTAGATGTTATACATGCAGACTTTTAATAAAAGAGAGATTTCTCTGTCGAATGCACAGGTCTGTTGGCTGCATTGCAAATGTTTGAGACATTAACTTTACATGAGTATATGGGAGGTGCCATATAACGCACAAAGAATGTGTTTGAGATAAAGAATTTCCTGAAATCTCCAAATATAAAGTAATTTCTAAACAGATCCTGATTAGAATGTCTAATAACTATAACTATGACTATATGGGATCTTATAAGTTGTAATTACTCTCAGATAATTAAAATAAATTTAGTTTCACACTGAAAGAAATTATATTTTTTTTCAGTAAAAATATCTAATCCTTAAAACTAAATAAACAAATTGAATACATAAATTGACATTAGAAATACAATTTTATAATATTCTGCATCTTGTTTTGAGAAACTCAATCTGGAATTTGTTTTTTTTAATTTTTTTTATACTTCTTAAACCACTGACAGTGCTTTTCCTGTTGGAGACGAAGATTTAGACAAAAAATGTGGGTAAAATTTGAGAAAAATAAACTTAAGATATATTCTCTGAAAACAAAATCTTATCTTACACTGTTTTGCTTATCAATTACATTTTTTGTTTATATATTTTACTGGAAAACAACTTGATTTTGAAGCAACTTTAGACATGACTTTTGAGGGTAAAGTATGTCAAAATATGTATATTATTTATTAATATGTATATATAGTTATTG
>NW_015507763.1:33321-34937 GCF_001515645.1 Sinocyclocheilus grahami | reverse complement strand
TCATCATGTGTTGTGGGTACAAATTCACATTCAGATCTACACATGTATCCTGCCCTGTCTGTCTTTCACTTGTTTAATATTCCATCACTTCAAGCGCTTAAAGTCAGTGGGCTAATATGAAACCACTCTGTTCTTATATAATGCAGGGGCTGCTGGAGTGTCCTCCAACTGAAAGCCTGGAACGAGAGGCCATCCTTGCTCACTGGCTCTCCCTTGTATGAAATGAAAGGTTGGTGTCTCTTCAAAGCTGACAGCTGTCACAGGCAAAGGCTGAGGAAGGTTAACCGGCTCTCATAAAGCGATCTGAGACTCCCAGTGCTCGCTGGGTGTGCTGCCTTACTGTGTGTTTGAAATGCAAGTATGTATGCTTGAGGTGGGATGCAACATATGATACCGCTGGAGGTAATAATAGATTACTCGCTTCTGGGTGGGTAAAACTGGGAACTTAAAAGACTTGTATGCTTAGAACAGAGGCATGGGGTAGATAAAATATATAAAATCATACAAAGTTACCTTTAACAGAGCCGTGAAATCAGAGCAAAGCAGTAACTTAAACTCGTGTTGCAGAAATGGTAATCAAAGTACATTAATAAAATAATCATAGAGATACTGTACAGTCATACAGTCATTATTGTAAAAAAATAATTCCCATTAATGTGATAGAGACCATAAATCTTAGGGTTTATTTTGCAATAATGACGGACTGGCCATAATCCTGTTTAGTGCACAGCTACTTACCCAAAACATTTTTAAAATAAATAAATAAAAATATTTATTTATTTTGTAACTTATTACATTTATTATGTTTTATTTGATATTAAATTACTTATTGTGTTTATTTTGTTATGTATCATTATTTGTATTAAATTTATATTTATTTTTCTTCTTATATTTAATTTTTTTTATATTTCTTTTATAATTTAATATTAAATAACTTTTTTTTTTTACTAATTATATTTTTTCATTACATATGTATTGTTATTTATATTACATTTATATTATTTAAATTTATTATTTTTTATTTATTAATTTAATATTTTTTAAAAATATTTTTTTTTATTTGCACATTTTGGCTGTAATATTATAATCAGGGAAAACAGTAAATAAAAAATACTGTAATTTGTTGTCCTCCTACCTCTTTTCTTTCACTCGCTTTATTAGAAGTATGGTAAGGAATTTATACCAGATAGATTGTTGGCCAGAAGCACTGTTGGTGATCTTTGTTCGGCATTGAGCTGAATGACTTGAATTGGAGGGTTGAGATGATTTGGTTTCGGGTTTTTCCTCCAGCTCAGTTTAGCATGATCTGATTTAATTTAAGCTCTGATGTTGCAGAATAGAGTGGAACGCAGGGCATCCCTGTAGGCATGTTTGTTAGAAGGACCTTAAAATTCTGTGTGAGAAAGTGTCTATGTCTTTATTTTATTCATGCATATGTGACATCTCCAGCTAAATTCCTGTCCTGTGCTGTCTTAGTCTGATGGGAAGGCAGAATCACAGTACATGTGTTGCAGTTGTTTCTGGTTGTTACATTTTGTAAGATAACATTTGTCATCAAGCTGGATGTGTTGTTATTGCAGTTGTGTGTTTGTAAGTCGCAGAGCGAATACTTCTAT
>NW_015507763.1:30842-32096 GCF_001515645.1 Sinocyclocheilus grahami | reverse complement strand
TGTCTTTGGGTCACTAAATTGATGAGCCACAGGAGGTCAGTTAAGGCAGGGGTAGGTCACTATGGAGACCGAGGGAGGTCTCTATGACAACCAGGAGGACCCTGTGTCCCCTAGCCATTGACCTTGGCATTTATGCCTTAATAATATTGATCGTGTGTACAGGCTTGAACAAACTGAACCAACTAAGGCTTTTTATCTGCTCCTGCATGAAGAAATAGTCATGAAGTGGCATTTGCACATGTGTGTGAGAAAGAGAATATTATTCAAGCTCTTATTCAAAATTTCTTGATGCTGCGGTGTCCGCAGGCAAACAGCAGAGATGAGCCTGAGGGGACATGTGATTTAGGATTTGTGCCTACCGAGGTTCCCTCAGGCGATGCAGACTCCAGCTGAACCCATCTATGCAGAGAGAAACCCGTTATCATGGTCCTTCAGAATGCTTCATTACTGCTTTTTCCTTCCCTCTGTGGCTTAGTTTCTTTTTCAGTCTAATACCAAGTACTTTAAGTTCTTAATGAGGATAAAATGGGTAGTTATAGCAATTTTTACTCTTTTAGTAATATTATCAGTTTGACTGCACTAACACTATTGGTTGAGAACAAAACTTGAAATAGATAATGACAGTTATGTAGAGCTGATTTATAGCTGAATTGATTTAGTTTCATAATTGATTAACTCTGCAACATCAAACTGTTATTGGACTAAATTTAACTCTGTACTGATTTGAGCTGAATAATGACACTTGCCTTCAGTATACGGCTGCTTACAGCAGATATTGTATTTGTTACACAATTTAAGAACTTATTTCAATACTGTTATTTTCTTATTACTGAAGCTGCTTTGAAAGTAATTCTGTTGTCTATATGAATGTGACTTAACTTGACAATGATATAAAACACTTGAAGCTTATGGATGTATTTTTAGGGTTGGGTATTGATACAGATTCCCTGGTTTAATTCCATTCACAAACTATTGATTCGATTCTGTTTTTGATTTGATTATTATTCATTTGGGTATATTTCCGTTATTATGCGTCCATTCATAATCAGTTTTGCTGACATTTGAAAGAAATTATTTCTCTGTTAATGTTGTAAATTAAACAGTTCAGCATTTCAGACTGATTCAAACCGGTAACTTGTCTATTTGAACTATTCATTGAAAGAATGATTCATAAGAGAGTCATTTGTTTCAGGAATGGGGTATACTGGTCATGCTGTACACTCTTAAAAATAAAGGTGCTTCAAAAGGTTCTTC
>NW_015507763.1:29317-30832 GCF_001515645.1 Sinocyclocheilus grahami | reverse complement strand
TTATTGCAGTTGTGTGTTTGTAAGTCGCAGAGCGAATACTTCTATATAGTCATGGTTTTAAATGGACAAAATCTTTCTTTCTTTCTTTAATGAAATAATAGACTAACAAACTGGACCTTTGTGAGAAATACCTCCCTCTTTCTCCTCTAGCTATCTCGGACTCCCTCATGGCTATTATACAGATCCCCCTCTCATGTGACCTTTGACCTCGGCTCCAGACACAGCCACACAGGAAGAAATGGTCATGTGATACACTGGCATACACAGGGGCATACACATATTTAGATGGTAAAAATCAAATTTTTTCCATTCATGGTCGTTCAGAAGTGTCTGTGAATAGTGACTAAATATAATAACATTTTGCATTTTGTATTATTGTTCCTAAACTTATTATTTTATATGAGTTGCTATAGTGAAGAACTTGGGAATATGTATGTTCTTGTATCACATGGTCAGGATGTAATTTTCCTGTGGCTTCAGAGTCATTAGTCACATGGCATTTACGGCTCAGGTGATTGACTAAAATGTGGGAGGATGTAGTGGGAGGGTCATGCTCCAGGCAGGCAACTGCCATTGAGATGAAAATAAATGCTAACAGATTGCTTTCTCCAGGTATATTGGCACACAGAACAAGCTAAGACACAGTGCTTGCATTAAAAAGATGATTTCTTGAAAATTATAAAAATTTTAATGGGCTTTTATAACAAGCTGCGCAAAAACTGTGATGCCCAATGCAACATTTGACCTTTTCAGACAGCTGTAAAAAAGGGAATTGAGCTTTAGCAAATATATTATTGAAATTACTTTTCCTCAACACTCAAACTACTGAAGTCAGACTCAAGCTCAGATGGGGGGAAAAAACAAGGCTGGGACCTAACTACTAGACAGTTAGTCAAAAGTACGTGGTCAGTAAGATTGTTTTATTTTAAATTTTTTTTAATTATTACTTTTATTCAGTAAGGATGCATTGAATTGATCAAATGTGATGGGGAAAGACATTTATGATGTTTTAAAGTGTATATTGATTTTCACTGTATTTTTCTTTTTTGTCAGAAATAGATGTTTTTACATTGCAAAGACACAGATAAGCAGATAAACCATATACAATAAATCTGTACACACATGTTGAGATGTCACATTATTAAACTATTTAGTAATTAACTTTTAGTAAACTGGGTATCAGGCACATTGGAGTGCACATTTCACTGTTTTAATAGACCAATCTTATGATTCTTTATGATTCTTCCTTTCAAATATTTGCTTATTTTGTATCTGAATTTAGTTTCGGCAGCTGTCCCAGAGATCGACCTCCCCATTGGGAAAAGTCCCAACAGCGCTCCCTATGGCCAGCCCATCCTTGGTGCAGAGACATATGTAATGAGCAGTATCATTCACAAATGGCAGCAGTAGAACAGTCTTGGTCTTTGATTAAATGAAGAAGAGTTCAGCCGTGGCACTGTTTTGACACACATTGATCGCACAGAACTGATCGACTAATAGACAATCTGAGTCATG
>NW_015507763.1:22182-27946 GCF_001515645.1 Sinocyclocheilus grahami | reverse complement strand
TCTATGGCATCGTGAAGCACCTTTATTTTTAAGAGTGTATGCTTTTTTCACTGAAATGAACAGGTTAATTTCAGGTTTAAGATTAATTTGTTCACTGTACTACTCTGGTCACCTCTGTTTGTTTTAGTATTATTTTGTGGTACAATATCTTTTTCTTTTACATTCAATATATGGACTGCAAATTCACATTCATAGCTCAATTATATCATTTATTTTGCGGTGGCATTGCAGGTTAAGCAATGGCAGCATAGATTCAGCAGTATCTGAAGTATTGATACTTCAAGATTGATCCATCCATCCCTACTGTATCTAGATTAATTCAAGTTCTCCTCTGCATTCTTGTGCAGCTCAGCGCATACAGGTGTCTTCTCCCTCTCTTATTTTAACTTTCTAAGTTTCCCTCTGTTTTTCCTGCTCTCTCATCTTTCCTTAGGTAGGTCCTGAGGGATGAACCCTTGTTCCTATACATTCTTTTTTATATAAAGTTCTCTTGGGACCTTGCAACATTAACACACATGCGGGCACACACACATAGGTTCACTCTCCTGGTAATGTGTTTCTGTGTGATGTGTGTAGCGCATCTGCCCCAGGCCTTTCATTTTCAACCAGTCCATCACATTGGTTCCGGTCCATCCGAAAGATAGATGCCTGGTGTGGGCTTTAAAATAGAATAATGTATACATAATTCATGCAGTGCCAACCCTAGAGCCTCTCATTAAACTTTACACAGCAAATGGGGAAGACAGCCACATATTAAATGTTTCTCCTCACTCACAGATGTCCCCACATAATGATATTTGAGAAATGGAGGAAATTTGAGATGAAAGCACCCTGATTTCAGACTTGCAATATACCAATATACTGTACTGGGACTGAAATCTAAAACACTGATTGCTGTTTTGTAGCTCCTGTATTTCAGAAAACCCCTTTATGGATTTGATTACAGTTAGCGTTTGATGTAAAAGTGATGGAAAAAAGTGATAAACCAAACATTTTTTTTCTTTGTATTAGAAAAGTATTACTTCCTTTTCCACTATATATATATTATTATTTATTTTTTATGTATTAGGTATTATCAAACTCACGTTTAGATCCATTGTTGTATGAAAAGGCCACTTTATATGATTCCACCTTACATTGCTTCTCGTTGAAAACCGTAAAATTTTAGAAGCAAAACAGCATGTTGACTTTCTTTAAAAAGTTTTTTTATTATATTTAAGCTCTACAATTGCAACATACAGCCTTTTTCGCAATATAGACTAAAACTTTAAACTCTGTATGTATGTCAATCTTTTAAAAGTTTGGGATTGATAAGATTTTTAAATGTTTTTGAAAGAGGTCTCTTATGTTTAACAAGGTTGCATTTATTTGATACAGTAAAACCATAAATATGTAACAATTTAAACCAACTATTTCTTATTTCAATATATTTTCAAATGTTATTTATTCCTGTGATGGCAAAGTTTTATTTTCAGCAGTCATTACACCAGTCTTTACTTTCATATGATCCTTTAGAAATCATTCTAATATGCCGATTTGGTGCTCAAGAAAAATTTCTTATTATTTTCAATGAAAACAGTTGTGCTGCATAGTACTTTTGTGGAAGTTTTTTTCTAGATTCTTTGGATAAAACGTTCAAAAGCACATCATTGAGTTGGAATAGACATGTTTTGTAACATTATAAATGTCTGCTTTTGCTTTTGATCAATTTAATGCAATTCCTTGCTGAATCAAATAATTTATTTGAAATATTAAAAGTATTAATTTATTTTGAATGCTAGTGTATATATATCGTGAAACATCCTATAATTACAGTCTCAACCTACAGTAAGTTGAAACTATTGCATAACCGCAAGAAAAAGGAGTGAAGAAAAAAATCACGCCAGTTTTGAAAGCGAGTTATCAGACATCTGAATGAGCATTACTTGAAAATCACACTGGAAAGTAAGTCTGTAATAGAAACATTAAACAAAGTGAACTTCCATGAACTTCGGTGCCCCAGCAGGCTCTCCGTTTTTGGTAATTAAAAATGGATTCATAAGCTGGGCGCCCTGCAGAATCTCTTTATGATGTGCTACTGTATCAAGTGCTGCAAGTCATCCGTTGCGAGGCGAGCCTGTGAATGCAAACCACAGCGATTTGCAGCCTTTTCTACGATTTTTTTTGCAAGCAGCAGAGAAATTGTTTCTTCAGGTGTCCTTACTGAGCTGTAAAGAATGTCCAAAAGGTGTTTGAAGGACGTGAAAGAGTTACAGAGGAGCTGTCAGTGCAATAACATCAGTACTTCTAAATTGGGTAGGTATTCTAAGAAATGCTTCCACGAAGATCTTGCATTTCCAAGAAATCCAATCAGGAGTTCTTATCAGCTCTTTTAGAGTGTTAAGAGAGCAAGAGACTAGACCCCCGAGACAGAAACTAACAACATCATCATGTCTGAGAATACCTTCCAATCCTAAATACCTGAATTTTACACTAAAGACCTCCAGCACTCGGGCTCAAAGCATTATAGACAAACCGTGATCTATACAAACTCAATCTTCTCTCCGTAATACTGCAGTCCATGCATACATGTTTTGTAGGGCTCTTGAATTTCCCTCAAACTTCATCAGTATTCCCGCCAGTTTCCTCCCCACTGCTCTGCCATTCATTTCCCCCCACGTCCGCAGTTGCCACTCACAGGCACGTATCTGCCTTAGCCAGGGTTGGATAATATGTTCTTTATAGTCGCAACAGGGCTCCGGTGCCATGCAGGATTACCCAGGTGTGCCGGGGTGCTGGCAGAGAGCCATGCAAGAAAAGAGGAGTCTAAACAATCCAGAGAGCTGATGAAAAGAGCCGTCACAGCAGGAAATATGAGCTCTCCGCATACAGGCACTGGACAGCTAGACTGAGCGGTCTACCACACACATGCAAGCATGAGGGATTTCAATCAATTACAGCTTGTCACAAAGCCATCTCATAATTTGCATTACAGTAATGTTTACCTAATGATATATTCAAAGAGACATGCAGGGAATGCAGCCTCCCCGCATATACTTCTCATTTGCAGACTCTATCTCATATAAACAAACAGAAATAGAGTTGAGATCGGGGCTAGTTGTCACACTTTTTTTTGCTCAAGTGAAAATTTGTAAGAGTAGGTTTATTTTTGAATGTCAGTTTCTGTATAAACACATACCTTAAAGTCTTGGCTGCAAAAAAGCTTTTGAAGGTTTTCAACATTATTGCCCAAGAAAAAAAGATACCGTTCATTTACCATATGCTGGCCTTTTGTGATCATTAATGAATTGTATGAAATTACAAAATTTGTGAACACATTTAACAGTAAGGTCCCATTAGTTAACTTTAGTTAATGCATTAACTAACATTATCTAATAATGAGCAATACATTACAGAATGTGTTAACTTTTGTATTTTATTTGTTATTAAAATGCAACTGTTCATTTTCGCTCAGGCTACATTTTACTACACAGCCTTCACAAATACATTTTAGCAGTGTATTAGTAAATGTTGAATTAAAATGAACTTAGATGAATAAATAGTTGTTAGTTCTTGTTACCTAATGTAGTTTTAACTAATGTTAACAAATGTAAGCTTATTGTAAAGTGTTATTCAAAATTTAAAACACAAGTGTGACACCTCTTGTCCAAAACATAGATGTACTTTTCGGCTCAAATATGTCTTCATTATATAGTTGACCCTTGCCTTAAACAAATCTTAGTATGGTTTTATTTTATTAAAGTTAAAAAAGTATCTTGTGACAACTAGCCCCAGTCTCTTTTACATTCATCTAAGCACTCTATGCTTTCCTTACAGGGACTGTATCGATGTTGAAAATTATGCAAGGTTTTGACCGCTTCATCAGCAATGATGGTATTGTGTTTTTGATCACCTTTGTTGTAGTTGGTATGCTAAAATGCACCATCTCGTCAACTTTCAGACAGCACATATCAATATGCTCCTTGCACGTTGCTTTTGTGTTAATGTCAAGCAGGCTGCAGACATCCATGATCAATAGGGAAATCAATATCTAAATGCTGCGCTAACCATTAGGTAGCCAGAGATGTTTGTAATGTTGTTGATGATCCAATACTTGTTTTTCTGTCATACATTTGCTAGCAGGCAATTTACGCTTCCAACATGATTCCAGTAATCATCTCCAACACCCCCATCCAAAAAAATAGAAAAATATGTCTAAAAACCTAAAAACTGTTGCACTTGAGTTGTATTTCCAGTGTGTGCAATGTAGCCACAGCATCAGCAGTGTTTCTCCTCTCTCCTCTGATAACTGAAGCATCTAGAGCATGTAGTATGCTGATGAATAGCTGTAATGAATGAAGAGAAATAGGCCAATAGTGCAGCGAGGCCTCTGTATTGATCTAAGTCCAGGGTAGATAGAAAGCATGTATTGGGTTGCATGTTTGTGCCCTATCAATGAGGAGGAGACAGGGGAAGGTAAAGTGTGTGCATTTTTATTTTAGGTTAAGAGATGCAGAGGAACATTACGTGATGAGGGCAGGATGACAATACATAAACAAATCTAGCATTTTAGATTCTTGTAATTTTCATTAAATGGGTAGTTCAGACAAAAAATACTATTTAATTTACTCACCCTCATCTTTTGGAACACAAAAGAAGATAAACAATGTGTGTGTATTTTTGTTAATGCAGTAAAAATTAGGACAGAATTATCATTGTTTTGGGTGAACTATCCTTTGAAGATATTACTAGGATTTATAAAGCCATTTCAGGTTGGCTCATTAATATTAATCATATAGCTTCAGGTAATTAATATTCAATTCAACAAGTAGTCCTATGCTGAAAAAAATTGTCATAGAAACAATTTTCGCTCAGAAATTGCTCGTAAATTTCACAAGCAATTCAAATTTTGAAGTAAAATATTGGAATAGTATTTTCTTGTAACACTCCGATAATCTTTGTTTTATTTTTTCTGCCTTTTTTTACAGTCTACCTGATTTGCTGGTAGTAATGGTTAGTAGTAATAGTTATGTAAGACATTAGGGATGTTACTGTATACTAGAAATAGCAGAATTGCCACATTTGTCAACTCACCTGTTTGGAAAAAGCTTTTGTTTGCCCTTTTGTCCTTACTAATACCAAAAAAATAACGCTTTATTATTATTAACCCAAAAAATAAGTTGTGCAAACTTAGAAATATCTAAAAGGAGATAATGTTTGTAGCGTCTCTGCTTGTGAGGGACGTTTTGTCCAACACCAAACCAAATGTATGCTAGTCTAAGCTGGTCTTTTCAGCAGGCACAATGATATATAATATAAATGTTGGAATACACACATACACACTTTAATAAAGGAGTGAAACCAAATCAATGAGAAACACTTCATCATCAATGCCTAATCGTCTGCTAATAGCCACTATTATATAGTTGGTCCAGACCCCATGTTAGCTTGGCCCTGGAGCAGTTACAGCGCATATTAGCATGTCTGAATATAGTAATAGGTTTAGCTCGCCATATCCCGATCCCATCAACCAATGCCTCACGTTCTCCTTCCTCTCATTCTATTCCTCTGTGAAATCTTGTCCAGCACACAGAATTAACATGCTGTAATATTCAAAGTATATCCATTTATGAGATTAAACACTTGAATCTATTATCCATGATTATAATAACTGCAGGAACTCAGGGACAGGAAGAGAGAGGGAGAGAGAGTCAGCATGGGTAAAAAGAGAGAGAGAGAGAGAGAGAGAGAGAGAGAGAGAGAGAGAGAGAGAGAGAGCGAGAGT
>NW_015507763.1:3785-11476 GCF_001515645.1 Sinocyclocheilus grahami | reverse complement strand
TAAAGGCATTTAAAAATAATCATTTATTTAATTGAAATATTTTATATTAACATGTTCATATATTATTAATAGAACAATATTAAAAAGTGAATAATTAATTAAATGAACAAACTGAACTCCAAATTGTAAAAATACATTTTAAAACAAATCATTTGCACCATTCAATTAGGATCTGCCTGGTTGATATCGATCAATATTATACACACACACTATTGAACAAATATATAATAATTGTTATTTATATTACATTTATATTATTTAAATTTATTATTTTTTATTTATTAATTTAATATTTTTAAAAAATATTTTTTTTTATTTGCACATTTTGGCTGTAATATTATAATCAGGGAAAACAGTAAATAAAAAATACTGTAATTTGTTGTCCTCCTACCTCTTTTCTTTCACTCGCTTTATTAGAAGTATGGTAAGGAATTTATACCAGATAGATTGTTGGCCAGAAGCACTGTTGGTGATCTTTGTTCGGCATTGAGCTGAATGACTTGAATTGGAGGGTTGAGATGATTTGGTTTCGGGCTTTTCCTCCAGCTCAGTTTAGCATGATCTGATTTAATTTAAGCTCTGATGTTGCAGAATAGAGTGGAACGCAGGGCATCCCTGTAGGCATGTTTGTTAGAAGGACCTTAAAATTCTGTGTGAGAAAGTGTCTATGTCTTTATTTTATTCATGCATATGTGACATCTCCAGCTAAATTCCTGTCCTGTGCTGTCTTAGTCTGATGGGAAGGCAGAATCACAGTACATGTGTTGCAGTTGTTTCTGGTTGTTACATTTTGTAAGATAACATTTGTCATCAAGCTGGATGTGTTGTTATTGCAGTTGTGTGTTTGTAAGTCGCAGAGCGAATACTTCTATATAGTCATGGTTTTAAATGGACAAAATCTTTCTTTCTTTCTTTAATGAAATAATAGACTAACAAACTGGACCTTTGTGAGAAATACCTCCCTCTTTCTCCTCTAGCTATCTCGGACTCCCTCATGGCTATTATACAGATCCCCCTCTCATGTGACCTTTGACCTCGGCTCCAGACACAGCCACACAGGAAGAAATGGTCATGTGATACACTGACATACACAGGGGC
The DNA here is from genome assembly GCF_001515645.1 of Sinocyclocheilus grahami. NCBI lineage: Eukaryota > Metazoa > Chordata > Actinopteri > Cypriniformes > Cyprinidae > Sinocyclocheilus > Sinocyclocheilus grahami. The sequence goes on along the minus strand of NW_015507763.1, from coordinate 10,378 downwards.
ATACACATATTTAGATGGTAAAAATCACATTTTTTCCATTCATGGTCGTTCAGAAGTGTCTGTGAATAGTGACTAAATATAATAACATTTTGCATTTTGTATTATTGTTCCTAAACTTATTATTTTATATGAGTTGCTATAGTGAAGAACTTGGGAATATGTATGTTCTTGTATCACATGGTCAGGATGTAATTTTCCTGTGGCTTCAGAGTCATTAGTCACATGGCATTTACGGCTCAGGTGATTGACTAAAATGTGGGAGGATGTAGTGGGAGGGTCATGCTCCAGGCAGGCAACTGCCATTGAGATGAAAATAAATGCTAACAGATTGCTTTCTCCAGGTATATTGGCACACAGAACAAGCTAAGACACAGTGCTTGCATTAAAAAGATGATTTCTTGAAAATTATAAAAATTTTAATGGGCTTTTATAACAAGCTGCGCAAAAACTGTGATGCCCAATGCAACATTTGACCTTTTCAGACAGCTGTAAAAAAGGGAATTGAGCTTTAGCAAATATATTATTGAAATTACTTTTCCTCAACACTCAAACTACTGAAGTCAGACAGAGCTCAGATGGGGGGAAAAAACAAGGCTGGGACCTAACTACTAGACAGTTAGTCAAAAGTACGTGGTCAGTAAGATTGTTTTATTTTTAATTTTTTTTAATTATTACTTTTATTCAGTAAGGATGCATTGAATTGATAAAATGTGATGGGGAACGACATTTATGATGTTTTAAAGTGTATATTGATTTTCACTGTATTTTTCTTTTTTGTCAGAAATAGATGTTTTTACATTGCAAAGACACAGATAAGCAGATAAACCATATACAATAAATCTGTACACACATGTTGAGATGTCACATTATTAAACTATTTAGTAATTAACTTTTAGTAAACTGGGTATCAGGCACATTGGAGTGCACATTTCACTGTTTTAATAGACCAATCTTATGATTCTTTATGATTCTTCCTTTCAAATCTTTGCTTATTTTGTATCTGAATTTAGTTTCGGCAGCTGTCCCAGAGATCGACCTCCCCATTGGGAAAAGTCCCAACAGCGCTCCCTATGGCCAGCCCATCCTTGGTGCAGAGACATATGTAATGAGCAGTATCATTCACAAATGGCAGCAGTAGAACAGTCTTGATCTTTGATTAAATGAAGAAGAGTTCAGCCGTGGCACTGTTATTGATCGCACAGAACTGATCGACTAATAGACAATCTGAGTCATGTCTTTGGGTCACTAAATTGATGAGCCACAGGAGGTCAGTTAAGGCAGGGGTAGGTCACTATGGAGACCGAGGGAGGTCTCTATGACAACCAGGAGGACCCTGTGTCCCCTAGCCATTGACCTTGGCATTTATGCCTTAATAATATTGATCGTGTGTACAGGCTTGAACAAACTGAACCAACTAAGGCTTTTTATCTGCTCCTGCATGAAGAAATAGTCATGAAGTGGCATTTGCACATGTGTGTGAGAAAGAGAATATTATTCAAGCTCTTATTCAAAATTTCTTGATGCTGCGGTGTCCGCAGGCAAACAGCAGAGATGAGCCTGAGGGGACATGTGATTTAGGATTTGTGCCTACCGAGGTTCCCTCAGGCGATGCAGACTCCAGCTGAACCCATCTATGCAGAGAGAAACCCGTTATCATGGTCCTTCAGAATGCTTCATTACTGCTTTTTCCTTCCCTCTGTGGCTTAGTTTCTTTTTCAGTCTAATACCAAGTACTTTAAGTTCTTAATGAGGATAAAATGGGTAGTTATAGCAATTTTTACTCTTTTAGTAATATTATCAGTTTGACTGCACTAACACTATTGGTTGAGAACAAAACTTGAAATAGATAATGACAGTTATGTAGAGCTGATTTATAGCTGAATTGATTTAGTTTCATAATTGATTAACTCTGCAACATCAAACTGTTATTGGACTAAATTTAACTCTGTACTGATTTGAGCTGAATAATGACACTTGCCTTCAGTATACGGCTGCTTACAGCAGATATTGTATTTGTTACACAATTTAAGAACTTATTTCAATACTGTTATTTTCTTATTACTGAAGCTGCTTTGAAAGTAATTCTGTTGTCTATATGAATGTGACTTAACTTGACAATGATATAAAACACTTGAAGCTTATGGATGTATTTTTAGGGTTGGGTATTGATACAGATTCCCTGGTTTAATTCCATTCACAAACTATTGATTCGATTCTGTTTTTGATTTGATTATTATTCATTTGGGTATATTTCCGTTATTATGCGTCCATTCATAATCAGTTTTGCTGACATTTGAAAGAAATTATTTCTCTGTTAATGTTGTAAATTAAACAGTTCAGCATTTCAGACTGATTCAAACCGGTAACTTGTCTATTTGAACTATTCATTGAAAGAATGATTCATAAGAGAGTCATTTGTTTCAGGAATGGGGTATACTGGTCATGCTGTACACTCTTAAAAATAAAGGTGCTTCAAAAGGTTCTTCAAGCGATGCCATAGAAGAACCATTTTTGGTTCCACAAAGAACCATTCAGTCAAAGGTTCTTTAAAGAACCATCTCTTTCTTACCTTTTTGTAATCTGAAGAACCTTCTTTCGCCACAAAGAACCTTTTGTGAAACAGAAAGGTTCTTCAGATGTTAAAGGTTCTTTATGGAACCTTTTAGACAAAAAGGTTCTTCTATGGCATCGTGAAGCACCTTTATTTTTAAGAGTGTATGCTTTTTTCACTGAAATGAACAGGTTAATTTCAGGTTTAAGATTAATTTGTTCACTGTACTACTCTGGTCACCTCTGTTTGTTTTAGTATTATTTTGTGGTACAATATCTTTTTCTTTTACATTCAATATATGGACTGCAAATTCACATTCATAGCTCAATTATATCATTTATTTTGCGGTGGCATTGCAGGTTAAGCAATGGCAGCATAGATTCAGCAGTATCTGAAGTATTGATACTTCAAGATTGATCCATCCATCCCTACTGTATCTAGATTAATTCAAGTTCTCCTCTGCATTCTTGTGCAGCTCAGCGCATACAGGTGTCTTCTCCCTCTCTTATTTTAACTTTCTAAGTTTCCCTCTGTTTTTCCTGCTCTCTCATCTTTCCTTAGGTAGGTCCTGAGGGATGAACCCTTGTTCCTATACATTCTTTTTTATATAAAGTTCTCTTGGGACCTTGCAACATTAACACACATGCGGGCACACACACATAGGTTCACTCTCCTGGTAATGTGTTTCTGTGTGATGTGTGTAGCGCATCTGCCCCAGGCCTTTCATTTTCAACCAGTCCATCACATTGGTTCCGGTCCATCCGAAAGATAGATGCCTGGTGTGGGCTTTAAAATAGAATAATGTATACATAATTCATGCAGTGCCAACCCTAGAGCCTCTCATTAAACTTTACACAGCAAATGGGGAAGACAGCCACATATTAAATGTTTCTCCTCACTCACAGATGTCCCCACATAATGATATTTGAGAAATGGAGGAAATTTGAGATGAAAGCACCCTGATTTCAGACTTGCAATATACCAATATACTGTACTGGGACTGAAATCTAAAACACTGATTGCTGTTTTGTAGCTCCTGTATTTCAGAAAACCCCTTTATGGATTTGATTACAGTTAGCGTTTGATGTAAAAGTGATGGAAAAAAGTGATAAACCAAACATTTTTTTTCTTTGTATTAGAAAAGTATTACTTCCTTTTCCACTATATATATATTATTATTTATTTTTTATGTATTAGGTATTATCAAACTCACGTTTAGATCCATTGTTGTATGAAAAGGCCACTTTATATGATTCCACCTTACATTGCTTCTCGTTGAAAACCGTAAAATTTTAGAAGCAAAACAGCATGTTGACTTTCTTTAAAAAGTTTTTTTATTATATTTAAGCTCTACAATTGCAACATACAGCCTTTTTCGCAATATAGACTAAAACTTTAAACTCTGTATGTATGTCAATCTTTTAAAAGTTTGGGATTGATAAGATTTTTAAATGTTTTTGAAAGAGGTCTCTTATGTTTAACAAGGTTGCATTTATTTGATACAGTAAAACCATAAATATGTAACAATTTAAACCAACTATTTCTTATTTCAATATATTTTCAAATGTTATTTATTCCTGTGATGGCAAAGTTTTATTTTCAGCAGTCATTACACCAGTCTTTACTTTCATATGATCCTTTAGAAATCATTCTAATATGCCGATTTGGTGCTCAAGAAAAATTTCTTATTATTTTCAATGAAAACAGTTGTGCTGCATAGTACTTTTGTGGAAGTTTTTTTCTAGATTCTTTGGATAAAACGTTCAAAAGCACATCATTGAGTTGGAATAGACATGTTTTGTAACATTATAAATGTCTGCTTTTGCTTTTGATCAATTTAATGCAATTCCTTGCTGAATCAAATAATTTATTTGAAATATTAAAAGTATTAATTTATTTTGAATGCTAGTGTATATATATCGTGAAACATCCTATAATTACAGTCTCAACCTACAGTAAGTTGAAACTATTGCATAACCGCAAGAAAAAGGAGTGAAGAAAAAAATCACGCCAGTTTTGAAAGCGAGTTATCAGACATCTGAATGAGCATTACTTGAAAATCACACTGGAAAGTAAGTCTGTAATAGAAACATTAAACAAAGTGAACTTCCATGAACTTCGGTGCCCCAGCAGGCTCTCCGTTTTTGGTAATTAAAAATGGATTCATAAGCTGGGCGCCCTGCAGAATCTCTTTATGATGTGCTACTGTATCAAGTGCTGCAAGTCATCCGTTGCGAGGCGAGCCTGTGAATGCAAACCACAGCGATTTGCAGCCTTTTCTACGATTTTTTTTGCAAGCAGCAGAGAAATTGTTTCTTCAGGTGTCCTTACTGAGCTGTAAAGAATGTCCAAAAGGTGTTTGAAGGACGTGAAAGAGTTACAGAGGAGCTGTCAGTGCAATAACATCAGTACTTCTAAATTGGGTAGGTATTCTAAGAAATGCTTCCACGAAGATCTTGCATTTCCAAGAAATCCAATCAGGAGTTCTTATCAGCTCTTTTAGAGTGTTAAGAGAGCAAGAGACTAGACCCCCGAGACAGAAACTAACAACATCATCATGTCTGAGAATACCTTCCAATCCTAAATACCTGAATTTTACACTAAAGACCTCCAGCACTCGGGCTCAAAGCATTATAGACAAACCGTGATCTATACAAACTCAATCTTCTCTCCGTAATACTGCAGTCCATGCATACATGTTTTGTAGGGCTCTTGAATTTCCCTCAAACTTCATCAGTATTCCCGCCAGTTTCCTCCCCACTGCTCTGCCATTCATTTCCCCCCACGTCCGCAGTTGCCACTCACAGGCACGTATCTGCCTTAGCCAGGGTTGGATAATATGTTCTTTATAGTCGCAACAGGGCTCCGGTGCCATGCAGGATTACCCAGGTGTGCCGGGGTGCTGGCAGAGAGCCATGCAAGAAAAGAGGAGTCTAAACAATCCAGAGAGCTGATGAAAAGAGCCGTCACAGCAGGAAATATGAGCTCTCCGCATACAGGCACTGGACAGCTAGACTGAGCGGTCTACCACACACATGCAAGCATGAGGGATTTCAATCAATTACAGCTTGTCACAACGTAATTTGGTAATTTGCATTACAGTAATGTTTACCTAATGATATATTCAAAGAGACATGCAGGGAATGCAGCCTCCCCTTCTCATTTGCTCATTTGCAGACTCTATCTCATATAAACAAACAGAAATAGAGTTGAGATCGGGGCTAGTTGTCACACTTTTTTTTGCTCAAGTGAAAATTTGTAAGAGTAGGTTTATTTTTGAATGTCAGTTTCTGTATAAACACATACCTTAAAGTCTTGGCTGCAAAAAAGCTTTTGAAGGTTTTCAACATTATTGCCCAAGAAAAAAAGATACCGTTCATTTACCATATGCTGGCCTTTTGTGATCATTAATGAATTGTATGAAATTACAAAATTTGCGAACACATTTAACAGTAAGGTCCCATTAGTTAACTTTAGTTAATGCATTAACTAACATTATCTAATAATGAGCAATACATTACAGAATGTGTTAACTTTTGTATTTTATTTGTTATTAAAATGCAACTGTTCATTTTCGCTCAGGCTACATTTTACTACACAGCCTTCACAAATACATTTTAGCAGTGTATTAGTAAATGTTGAATTAAAATGAACTTAGATGAATAAATAGTTGTTAGTTCTTGTTACCTAATGTAGTTTTAACTAATGTTAACAAATGTAAGCTTATTGTAAAGTGTTATTCAAAATTTAAAACACAAGTGTGACACCTCTTGTCCAAAACATAGATGTACTTTTCGGCTCAAATATGTCTTCATTATATAGTTGACCCTTGCCTTAAACAAATCTTAGTATGGTTTTATTTTATTAAAGTTAAAAAAGTATCTTGTGACAACTAGCCCCAGTCTCTTTTACATTCATCTAAGCACTCTATGCTTTCCTTACAGGGACTGTATCGATGTTGAAAATTATGCAAGGTTTTGACCACTTCATCAGCAAGGATGGTATTGTGTTTTTGATCACCTTTGTTGTAGTTGGTATGCTA
>NW_015507763.1:0-2950 GCF_001515645.1 Sinocyclocheilus grahami | reverse complement strand
AATTAATATTCAATTCAACAAGTAGTCCTATGCTGAAAAAAATTGTCATAGAAACAATTTTCGCTCAGAAATTGCTCGTAAATTTCACAAGCAATTCAAATTTTGAAGTAAAATATTGGAATAGTATTTTCTTGTAACACTCCGATAATCTTTGTTTTATTTTTTCTGCCTTTTTTTACAGTCTACCTGATTTGCTGGTAGTAATGGTTAGTAGTAATAGTTATGTAAGACATTAGGGATGTTACTGTATACTAGAAATAGCAGAATTGCCACATTTGTCAACTCACCTGTTTGGAAAAAGCTTTTGTTTGCCCTTTTGTCCTTACTAATACCAAAAAAATAACGCTTTATTATTATTAACCCAAAAAATAAGTTGTGCAAACTTAGAAATATCTAAAAGGAGATAATGTTTGTAGCGTCTCTGCTTGTGAGGGACGTTTTGTCCAACACCAAACCAAATGTATGCTAGTCTAAGCTGGTCTTTTCAGCAGGCACAATGATATATAATATAAATGTTGGAATACACACATACACACTTTAATAAAGGAGTGAAACCAAATCAATGAGAAACACTTCATCATCAATGCCTAATCGTCTGCTAATAGCCACTATTATATAGTTGGTCCAGACCCCATGTTAGCTTGGCCCTGGAGCAGTTACAGCGCATATTAGCATGTCTGAATATAGTAATAGGTTTAGCTCGCCATATCCCGATCCCATCAACCAATGCCTCACGTTCTCCTTCCTCTCATTCTATTCCTCTGTGAAATCTTGTCCAGCACACAGAATTAACATGCTGTAATATTCAAAGTATATCCATTTATGAGATTAAACACTTGAATCTATTATCCATGATTATAATAACTGCAGGAACTCAGGGACAGGAAGAGAGAGGGAGAGAGAGTCAGCATGGGTAAAAAGAGAGAGAGAGAGAGAGAGAGAGAGAGAGAGAGAGAGAAACATTGCAGTCATAGGTCAAAAATATCTCTTGGCTTCTTGGAAATATTACTTATTAATTTAGCTGTGGCACAAACAGAAATAACAAGATGTTTTACTTTTAGCCTCTCAAAAGACTTTTCAGGGTGTTTTATTTACTTCGCTCACAAATGAGTCTTACTAATTTGGCGCTTACAGTTCAGTTATAAATAAATCTGGAAACTACCTGCAAGAGAAATGCAAATGATCCTCTTAAGCACACTGGCTCACTTTCTCTGTATATATTGTATTGTAAGGTTTATTTATTTAATACTTAATGGTACACTATTCTCTATCTGTAGTTGAACCAAAATTACAAGTTGCTTGCAGAGGAAGAGTTGTACATTGGTTGTGCTTCAGTAAAGCTCTTCTGTGTAGGTGAATCTAATTGTTTTTTTTTAGTGGATCTGACTAGCTACACCAGTTTCACTAATGGTATTAAGTCAGACAAAACATATATGAAAAATGACTTCTGAACAAGTAAATATCATATACCCAGCTAACAGGGAACATTTTTAGAACTCTGACTACTGTTTCGGCAAGGTTCTCTTAAACTTTGGGCCAAACATTCTTCAACGTTAACAGAATGTTTGTTCAAAGATATCTGGTCTTCAATGATGCTCTCAAAACATTAGCACAAAAAACAATATTTTATTGTTGTTTCATTTGAAGAAAAAAAAGTGAACATTCATAAATAACGTTTTCATAAGTCAACTGGAATGCTAGCAATATGTTCTTAGAGGGTAGCTTTACAGACATAACAGACATAAGCCTGAAATTTCCTGCCAAATCGAACCCAAAATCTATACAGTCATTATTGTAGGCTTACTGTAGTGACGTGCATACATGTGGTTTTGTGCACAATATTTTTATATACTTCTTAATTATTTTTAAACTTAAAATTTGATTGCATTCCTCTGTAGTGTATTGTTAAGCATTTGAGATCTATTGTGTCCTACTATGCTTCCAATATTTCTTATTTTAATGTCTGTTCAGTGTCAACATCGGGTTCTGTAAATGGATCATGTTGCTGCTCATAAATTGACCTGCTTTTTGGATTATGCCTCCATCTGAAGGGTGAAATGTGTTGAGGAGGTTCAGCTCCACCTGACCTCTTTTGATCTGGCCAAGAAGGCCATAGTTTCTGTTCCACAAAGGCCTGAGGGAATCAATAGCAATGGGTCTTTTTGAACATTACAGCTATCCAGGGATCAGACTGAGACATGTTTCTATTCATCTTGATCTGATAGCCGATCACAGTCTATTTGCCTTCAGCACTCAAGGCTTCAGACTGGAATCTTCAGGCTTTATCTGCATGCCAGTTGAGTTTAGTAAAGGGCAAGTGAAGATGTGTACTGATGTTTGATTTGGTATAGTGTTTCTATACATATCTTTCCCTAACGCTGCATTCAAACAGACGTATTGGAATATAAGTGTGTTTACACATGGAGTCTTGTACAATCTTTGAACAGCAGATGGAGCCCCACAAACTGAAGGTTTCAAGGGAAGATAAACAAGACAGTCTTTAAGGTATAAGAACTTCTTATCCAACTCTTCTCGAGAAATTAATTTCAGGTGATGCTTGAAAGGGCTGTAAAGAAGTTGACTAATACATTGTTACTTTTCTTGAGGATTCTTTAAAAAATAATTTTATTACACAACGGTTTGTAGGCTGTGATATTTTGTTAATGCCTTTGAATGAGAGCTCACCAAGGCTGCATTTATTTGATCAAAAATACAATAAACAGTGTTGTTGTGAAATATTATTACAATATAAGATAATTGTTTTTTATTTGAATACACTTTTAAAATATAGTTTATTCCTGTGATGTTCTTATTATCAATCTTGAAAACAATTGGCTTATATATTGTATACATGTATATATGTATATATACTGTATATATATGAGCAATATCACTCTCGTACTCGAACGATACCGGCTCTATATCAGCATGGCTGTGATTAGGCCAGAGG
>NW_015507762.1:47058-47657 GCF_001515645.1 Sinocyclocheilus grahami | reverse complement strand
TTTAAAAAAAGAAATAAAGCCTTTCGCTTCGTAATTTCTCGAACGGCCCTTACATTTAGTGATGCTATGCTCAAAGAATTAAACTTAAAATCCATTCCGAAAAAGAACTAGAATCTGAACAACAAAAAATAATAAAATTGTTTAATTCACAAATTACCAAGCTTCAAGACATAATGTCTTGAAGCTGAAATTTACTAGGTTAAATTTGAGAACCCGGAGATGCAACTGGCAGTAAACATTTAGTGAAAAACAAACAAACAAACAAACAAAAAAAACGCTCGGCATGTTAAGAAAAGTCAAAGATGCCTATTATGGTTTTTCAATCGGAATTCAATCAGTCATTAGTGTCAATCCTGTTCCCCTCGATGTATGCATATGGACCACGAAATACAGCCCTTTTACCTTCCTCTCTAGCCTTCTTCACCCTCGGCCACAGTTTCTCTCTTGCCGCTTTGTCTTCAGGCGACAGCAACTCAGAGATGCGTAACACGTTGTCCAGTAAAAATCTGAAGTTTTTGGCTGCCCTCCAAATCTCATCACGGTAACGGCGCATTGAGAAGAGAATGACAATGGGTCGCTTAAGAATAGCATTTGGTGGT
>NW_015507762.1:16334-46555 GCF_001515645.1 Sinocyclocheilus grahami | reverse complement strand
TTTGCTTCTGTTCCAATATCCCTAATTTATCAATTAATTCCAACTAATTTTGTCTATTGATTTTTTTAAATTCTTTACTACCGAAAAGAAAAGCTGGGACGTAATTTCCAGCTGCAAACTCCACGTCTATCAAGGACAGAGAAAAAGCATGTCTGCCTAGAAGGACGCCATCTTGGCTCCGGCCCTCGGAGCATAGTTTCTGCGCTGATGAAGACTAATTTATTGACGTCATAACTGTAAAACATCCTAGTTTGCCGATCACTGCCTGTATATGTGTTGATGCTTTAGATACAAAAATCCAAATGGTAAGAAACGTATCAGATTATAATGATGTTTTAATTGACTGATGTTATGATTACTGACTTTATATTGGATTGATATACAGTATGTTAAGCCCGCGATAGACTTAACGCCATTACGTCATCGCCAATGACGTCATTACATCGAACGTAAAAGAACCGGTGAACCGTTTTTTTCAACCGGTTTATTGAATCGAACTGTCCGAAAGAACCAGTTCGCAGAAAAGAACCGAACTTCCCATCACTAGCTCGAATGCCACAGAGGACACTGGCGCCGCCGCAGCCGCCATTGCTTACCAGCAAACTCTGGCAAGCAGCGTTCGCAACTTCTTGCTTAACAGAAAAACTTTCTTTTCTACACACCAACTCAACCAAATCAAAAAAAGATTTAAGAAAGAAGGAACAGAAAACTCCCTCGTACCACACCACACTCACGCCGACTCCGCCCACTCACTCCCAACATCCGCAGAGAGAGAGAGAGAGAGAGAGAGAGAGCGGTGTGTGTGTGTGTCTTTATACTCTCTAATAATAATTCATATAAGTCATTTCCTAGTACATTCCAGAATGACTGATAAAACTCTGCTGGTAGTCCATCAATTCCTGGAGAACGGCCATTTGATAACTGTCTCATTGCTTCAGTAATCTCCCGAAACGTTTTTCTAAAGAATTTTTCTGTTCATTTGTCAGCTTCGGTAGATCATTCAATAAATCAGAAGCACATTCCGGATCACAATACTCAGCACCATACAAGTCTGTATAAAAACTAACTGCCAGTTTCCTTATTTCCACTGGGTCAGATGTTATGACTCCATCAGGCCGGCAAAGATGATACATTTGCTTTTGCAGGACACTTTTCCATTAAAGATTAAAGAAATATGAAGAAGGAGCATCCATGTCTTTAATGGAACAAATCCTTGCTCTTATTAATGCTCCCCTCACTTGTTCTTGTAATAAGGAGCAAAGTTCCTTCTTTTTTTCCAGACGCTCATTTTGTACATTTCCATCATTGTTATTATTCACAAGCATATTCTCCCAAGCTTGTATATCTCTTTGAAGTTTTTGTATAGCTATTTTCACCACAGAAGTAGAATGTGAACTATAATTTTGACAAAATATTCATAATATAGACATATATTATAGACAGACATAATATATATTTGCTTTTCCAATCTCCCACCACATACACAGATTTTCAAAAGAATATTTTCTTAACTTCCAGTCGTTCCAAAATAATATAAAATGTTCACAAAATAAAGCATCCTGCAATAGTTTGATATTAAAATGCCAAAAATAATTTGGCTTTGACGTTCTTTTCATATTCAAACCAAACAATAGCAAATGATGATCAGAAAACCCAACAGGTAAAATAGAAACATCAGTAATTTTATTATTCCATTCTTTACGTATATAAAATCTATCTAATCTAGCTCCACTAACCACACTATTAAAGACTTTAAGCCAGGTATATTGTTTAATTCCTATATTTCTTCTTCTCCAAATATCTATTAATTCAAACTCTTTTAAAATATTTGATAATACACAACTGGATCCATGATGGGGTTCTTCTCCATTTCTATCAATGATGAAATCAACAGTGCAATTCCAATCCCCTCCAATAATAGTGCAAACATTATCATACATTTTCTGAATAGCATTCCTTAACTTTAAAAAGTACTTCACACGCTCAGGTCCATTATTTGGTGCATAAACATTTATCAATACAAACACAGATCCCTCATATTCCACCTTTAACAGCAATATTCTTTCTTTTACGATTTCATCTACAACTAAAATATTTACATTCATTTCTTTAGAAAACAAAATGGCTATGCCATAACTTGTATTTGTCCCATGACTTAAAACACTTTTCCCTCGCACCATCTATTCCATTCAGATTCATTGTCTAAATTAGTGTGTGTTTCTTGTAAAAATGCTACATTTATCTTTTTAATACTAAATAATTCTGATACCATTGCCAATTTATTTCCATCTCTACCCCCATTTATATTTAAAGAGGCCACCCTCAACAGCTCCATAAAAAGAAAAAAATATAGAGAGGACAGAAAAAGAAAAGAAAGGCAGAACAAAAGCTTTACCCCATGTGACTTAAACATTTGATTTGTTTTGTGAGACAGTTGCTTTGTCCTTTCTTAGTTTTGTTAACATCTTCTTCAGCCTGAACCTTTTCTGTTTACTTAAGGCCTCATAGCTAACATTTCTCTGCAACAATTTCACTGTATGAATGAATTTATCTACATCTGGAAAAAAATCTTTCACTTCAATATTTTTACCGAAGGTTACATCTAGAAAGTCATTTATATCTTGCAATGTATATACATCTTCCACACTGTGATCCAATGTCAGATATCTCAGAGAACGTATCATCATCTCTCATTTCCAAATCGACATCAGTACACATTTCACCAGAATTAGACATTTCAGAATTGTCATTAGAATCCCTTTCAACACTAACCGTAGCTGCATCATCATTCTTTACACTATTACCATTTACTTCAGGATCATTACGATTTCTACCAGAATCAACCATTTCATTAACATCCTCAGTCTGACTTTCCATCAATCCATCACTATCCGTGTTTCTCTGTGATGGAGCTTGAGGCTGCACATGCTCAGAAGTTGACTTACTACTCTCACCAGTAGCAGAAGTACTAGGCCTAACTTCCACTTCATTAACCTGGGCCTTATGTGGACATGCGTGCCTTTTGTGCCCGATGTCCCCGCACTCAAAACACTTCATGCTTCCAATGTTCGCGTAAATAACATACGCTTTTCCTTCATGCAACACTCTGAACGAAATATCCAACTCTGATTCACTTAAGAACATAAACACCTGTCGCCGAAAAGACAACATGTTTCAGAGCTGCATTTTTACACCCCAATGGAATCATCTTAATCTCACTAGCCAATTTACCATATCACGTTAAAGCCTTCTCAATTTCATCATTCCGAATAAAAGGAAGCATATTTGATATCGTAACTCTAGTCGTTGGAGTAACAAGCGGTGAAATTATAAGAAAATTGCCACTTACCACAATTCCGTCGCTTACCAACCGGTTAACTATATCTTCTTTCTCGAGAAACACCACTACAGCTTTATTCATCCTGGATGCCGAAGTAATGTTTTCATATCCAACGTTTTCTCCGATTGCTAGCAGCACATCTTCAACAGTGACTCCCTGCGCCGCTACACACCTGACTCCATGGCGGAGCGACACAGGTGACGCCACCCCCGCGGGGGTAGACGCCATCCCAATGCTGCCTTAAAAGTTCCAAAACACTCACAAAAAAAATCAAATGTTATTTTTGAAAGAAAATAATCATTCAAATAATTAGAAAAACGTAAAAATAGGTAGATATACGTAGATATATAGGCTGATAAGCATATAATTATGCTATATAATTATGCTCATAATTATGGGCCTCCCCCGACGAGCCGCCACTGTCAATAATGTACAGTATTTGAAAAATAATGTGTTTTTTGAACATTAAAGCATGTCAACATTCTGTTACACCAAATACACAAAATAACAATCTTTAAAAAAGCATCATATGACCCCTTTAATAGATTTTTTCATACATTTCTGCTATATGTGCATTAATTGACAGTCAAGTTGTTTTGCAATGATTTGTATCATGAAAAGCGCTATACAAATAAAGTTGAACTGAAAAATAAACTTGAATGGTCTTTGCTGTCTAGCTTTCGTGATGGCCTCAGTAAACCCAATCCTTCCAAGAATCCTCCCAATCCAAGACTCCTTCTCTCATTTGTTTCTTTCTGTGAATTTAGAAAGGTTTTTCTGGAATTTTTTTAGAGTCTGTTGAATCTGTTTATGTAGAGTTTATATCTTGTATTGGGAAAACACTGTATAAGTATTGTGTGATTGTTTTTAACAAAAAAAATGCTAGAAAGGAAGGTTGACACCACATGGCGTGATTTTTTCAAACTAGATGCAGATAGAAAACATGAATGGAGGGCACTGTATAAACCACCATTGATCAAAAGAACAGGTGACTTGCAGTGGAGGATCATTCATGGTGCTATTGCAGTTAATTCTTTAATTTCAGTCTTAAACCCAGAGATTGGGGCTGAATGCCCTTTTTGCAATGAGAGAGAACCCATTTTTCATGCTTTTGTGAAATGTGCTAGATTGGAGCTTTTGTTTTTGTTGCTACAAAATGTTTTCACACGTTGTAGTGAAACCTTTTCTTTGGAAGTGTTTATTCTTGGTTTTAAATATGTAAGAAAAAGAAGATTTGTATGTCAATTGTCAAATTTTGTATTAGGTAAGGCCAAACTGGCTGTTTATGTAAGCAGGAAGAAGAAAGTTGAACACAACCTGTTACAGAATGTAGCTGTTTTATTTTCAAATATGGTACAAGCAAGGATATTGACTGACTTTAATTATTATAAGCATATGGATGATCTTGACCCCTTTGAAAGTATTTGGTGCTGTAACGGTGCTTTGTGCTGTTTGTTCGAAGCTGACGTGATTTTTACATTTATGTGATTTGCTTTCATGTAAATTATGGTTTTGATTGTACTGTGATTTTCTACTTGTATTAAAGTTTTGTTAAAATTCAATTTTCTCTCTCTCTCTCTGTTGCATGCTGGGAGTTGGTGAGAGTGGTGGTGAGAGCTGCAGTGTGAGTGGTGAGAGTTTCTTAATCTTGCTTTTTCCTATTTACTTTTTCTTTTCTTTCCATAAAATACATGGTTTAGAATGTAAATTGTAAAACAATTACAACAATTTAGTTGTATATTGGTGATTGTCTGGCAGAATGGCATCTCTTAATGAGACGCCTCTATGGGATCAAATTCCCACCAAATGTATTGCAGTCACAGATAAAAAAAATAACAAGCATGAAACCAAAATTTAAAAACACAAGTAAAATAATATTGCACAAAATTTAAAAATGAAAGCAAAGTTTTCAGAATAGCAAACAATGGTCACGGATAAAAAAAATAATGTGTAAATCAAAAATTTAATAACGCATTTAAAATAATAATAAGCATGAATCAAAACTTTAAACACATTTAAAATCATATTGCACAAATCTGAAATAATAATGCAAAATTATCCGAATTGCACACTGTTTTTTGTGCTCTCAGACATTTTCTGCACATATTTTTATTTTTTGTATGCTTGTGCTCTTTTTCCCTTCACTCTGGTTTCCACATTCTGCGCTTCCTTTTCCAAATGTTGTGTTAAGAGTTTCATATAAATCAGGGCAGGTTTAAGCATGATCACTGGTCCACTAGTTCTAGATTGACAGTTCCTCCTCTAGCTAATCAGATGAAGAGGGGCGATGACGTCTCTCCAACGTGCCTCATTAGCTGCCGATGCTCAGTGTTCTATTCACTTTTACAGGTGAAAATGGATAACTGTCAGCTGGGAAACATCTTTCCATGCAGGACACTGTTATATGTTTATCTGTCACTGCTGTATGCCTACCTGGCGATGCGTTAATGTTAAATGAGTAAATCGGTAAATTATTTTAGAATGAATGTAATGTTTTTGCATTGACTAGGCTAGATTTGACTACCCTTACGAAAATTAACCATGGTTTTATTGTAGTAAAAGTGTAGTAACCATGTTTTTTTGGTGTATTGATTTCCATTTGTATAACCACGGTTTTACTTCAAATACCATGGTTAAACTATGGTTAGTGTAGCAAAACTATGGTTAATTTGTGGTTACCATGGTTTAACTATAGTAACCATGTTTTTTTGGTTTTATTTGTAGTAAAACGTACTCGGTTACTAACGTGACCTCGGTTCCCTGAGATTCGGGAACGAGTACTGCGTCTACTAAGGCGCTTTTGGGAAAACTCCTTTTTCTTCGAATGCTGAAGCCTTTCAATATTGCAGTGTAACTGCATGGGTATTGGTTCGTACAGTGTATTAAAAATGAACCAATGGCTCGGCAGGAGAGCTGCACGAGCCTATGGCGACACAGCCTGACTGAGTCTTGCAGCTGCATAGCAGCCAAAAACGCAGTACTCATTCCCATATCTCAGGGAACTGAGGTTATGTTAGTAACCGAGTACGTTCCCTATCGATACTTCACTTGTACTGCATCTGCTAAGACGCTAAGGGGAACCAGTACAATCTCGCCATGCTATGCTAGAGGAACAACCAATGTTTGAACTTGCCTTGAGCACCAAAGGGGCCCAGAGGGACCAAGTAATTGCAGGGAAGCCCCGCAGGAGGCGATAGGGCCAAACTCACAGAGGTCGGCCTGGCGCTGAGTAATCATTCCAAGATAAGTCGTACAGCTTCGGAACCCAGTGGGGGCCAAGAGCGTACAGAGAAGGCAAACGCCTGAAGCACTGGTTTTGCCAGAGAAAGTCCATTTAAGCAGAAAGGACCCGAGCCTGTAAGACCGGGACATCCAGATTATAAAACCTGGTCAATGTGGACGGCGAGGCCCAGCCGGCCGCTGCACAAATTTCTGCAATGGAAACTCTGCTAGACCAAGCCCAGGAAGAGGCAATGCCTCTTGCTGAGTGGGCTCTTACTGCCATGTGGCATTGTAGGCCCAAAGAAGAGAATGCTAGCTTGATAGCGTCAATTATTCATTTGGAAAGTCTCTGCTTCGTGATCGGAGACCCTCTGGTGCCGGTCACCGAAGCATACAAAAAGCTGATCCGACTGCCTGAACGGGGCGGAACACTCAATATGTATTCTCAATGCCCTGATGGGGCAGAGTAAATTCAGCTCTTGGTCCTGCTCCGAAGGAGGACGCGCCGAAAGACCTATTACCTGTGCTCTGAACGGAGTTGAGAGCACTTTAGGTACATAACCATGCCTCGGCTTCAGGACGACCTTGGAGTCGTTGGGCCCGAATTTGAGGCAGGTGGGGCTCACCGAGAGTGCCTGCAGATCTCCCATACGCTTTACCAATACTAGCGCCAGTAGCAGAGCGGTTTTTAGCATCGGGGGACGAAGGTCAACGGACTGTAGCGGCTCGAAAGGAGGGCTGTTCAGAGCCCTCATCACCGTGAGCAGGTCCCATGTAGGGTCGGTGACAGGATGAGGCGGGTTGAGCCTTCTAGACCCCTTCAAAAAGCAAACATCTAGGTTGTTCCTGCTCACCGACTGGCCAGCTATAGGAGCATGTGAGGCTGCTATGGCTGCTTCATAGACCTTGAGCGTGGAAGGGGAGCAACCCTTATCCAACAGCTCCTGCAGGAAGGACAATATCAGAGATATGTCGCAGGAAATTGGGTCTGCACGAGACCCGAAATTGGGTCCAGACAAATTAAGGGCATAGAGCCACCTTGTAGAGGGTGCTCTAGCCTGAGATATTGTGTTTAGCACGCTCTCGGGGAGGTCCGCAGGCTCCCATCGAGAGGCCAGAGGTGCAGAGCCCACAGTTCGGGCTGGGGGTGCCATATCATTCTGTTCGCCTGAGAGAGGAGGTCTCATCTCAGGGGGATGGGCCACGGGGCTGCTAAGAGCAGCTGAGACAGCTCTGTGAACCAGTGTTGGTTCCTCCAGAGCGGGTCCACCAACAGAACCTTGTGTTTTTGTTCCCTGATTCGCCTGATTACCTGTGGGATCAGGGCAATCGGGGGGAAAAGCGTAAAGGAGGAGGTTGGGCCAGTCGTTGGCCAACGCATCCCTGTCCTTCGAAAAGTAAATTGGGCAGTGAGAGTTGTCGAAGAGGTCGACCTCTGCCTTGCCGAAGATCTCCCAGATTCTTTGAACCGTATGTGGGTGGAGCATCCACTCTTCTGAGGGGACGTTGCTCCGAGATAGCATGTCTGCTCCCTGGTTCAACCTACATGCGCTACCCTTAGCGAACGCAAGTTGAGCTGAGCCCATTCCAGGAGGTGCTCTACCTGAATGAAGAGGTGCTTCGAGGAGAGACCGCCCTGGCGATTTATATATGACACCACTGTCATGCTGTCTGAGCGGCCTAGCACGTGGTGTCCCCTTAGGTCTGGCAGAAAGGTGCAAAGGCCCAAACATACTGCCAGCATTTCCAGGCAGTTGATGTGAAGCCGACTCTCCTCTTTCGACCAATGGCCAAAAGCCGGTTTGCCATCGCACAGAGCTCCCCAACCCGTGTTGGAAGCATCTGTCGAGACCACCTTCCTTCTGCAGACCATACCCAGGAGCAAGCACCATTCCATCCACTGAGAGTCTTTCCAAGGGGCCAGAGCTGCTACACAGGCGTGGGACGGAACTCGTGGTTTCAGCTAGTACTGAAGGGGCTGATCCGACTGCGAAGCAGGCCCAGCTGATGTACTGGAGATGCATGAGGCCCAACATCTTCTGAAACGCCTTGAGAGGGTGAAGGGCTCCAATTTTGAATGAGGCTGCGAGCTGCCGAATAGCCAGTGCATGATCTGGCGTGACTACCGCCCTCATTCGGGCTGAGTCGAGAACTGTTCCCAGGAACGATATCGAGCACAGAGTGGCGAGACTCATATCCTCACAAGGAGGACATTCCATCTCGGTCAGTGCAGCTTCAGCGTGGCCAGCACCCAAGCATGAAACGCACTCGCCGTGACCGTCAGCGGCAGTAGCAGCGCAGCATTTGCAACAATTCCTGAAATTAGCTCAGAAAATTTGCTCTTATAGTCGCCGGATAGCGGCAGGGGACCGGAAGACCACGCTGCTGCAGACGCGGAAAAGCAGCGAAGTCAGCCGGGCAGAGAGGCTTGTTCATGGTCGAAGGCTTCGAGTATCGTAGAGTGAAGATCTTGTAGTCGTCGCTGAAGGAAAAGAAATCTGAGGATCCTAAGGCGAAATGCACGCTTATATCGCCAGATGCCCCAATTTGGCGGGCTCTGGTGGGCTGTGTCGCCATAGGTTCGTGCCACTGCCGAGCCATTGGTTTATTTTTAATACACTGCACAAACCAATAGCCATGCAGTTACACTGCGTTATTGAAAGGCTTCAGTATTCGTAGAGAAAGGAGTTTTTCCCATAGTGTCTTAGCAGATGCAGTACGAGTGAAGTATCGATAAGGAACCATGGTTAATTTTCGTAATGAAATCGAGTGTTACAGAGTAGACAGTTACAGAGGGCAGGTGGATTTGATATACACAATGATTTATTTGCATATTGTGTTTATTTACATAGCTACATATATAATTGCCTAACACTATCATATTAATGTTTAAATATATACAGTTTGAACATCATAATATGAAAGTAAAACAGCCAGTAGGTTGCGGCAAGTTTTACTGTCTTTAGAATAAGACATTAAATCATTCATTCAAATGGCTGATTTATTCAGTGAAGAAAAAAGTTAATCATTGCATCTCCCAGAAGAGTGCTGTCTAAACTTCAACTGCAGACCACAGCTCCGCGTCGCCAGCCAACGCCCAACCACTGGTTTCCAAAGACTGAACCTCCAGCCAATCAGAAAAGCGGGAAACCCAACGAAAGGCTGCTGTGTTGCTTGTAGAGGACACTGTTCTGCTGTGGCTTTGCTTGGACACTTTGTCGAAATAGAGCAAAATGAGAAAATAGTTACAATTAATAGTTACTATTAATAGTAAACTCACTCAAAATATACTTCTTGTTATATTGATTCAGTTCAATAAACATTTGCAACTGTCCTGATAATAGGAAAAACACTCTTCCTCGTGTTTTGCTTAACTGTATGTCATAAAATAAATTATAGTGCCATTCTTTACAAACAACATTTATTTTAAATGCTAAGCCTATAACTTAGGCCTATTTAAAACGAAACTGAAAACTGAACCTCCTGCTGGGCTCACATACCTCTCATTTCCATGAGTGAATCATTAGATGCGGTGTAACATTTGGTTGATAAACTATTAACCTATTTATTATGTAAAGAAGGCTTTGTACTTCTCTCGTATCTGAATATCTACTTAAACAACATCCTTCACATATGCAAAAAATGTGTTTGGAAAAACACCACAGCATGGTGATGCTCGTGGTGACCTGCAAAACCTACAGATTATACAAAAGACAAGTTAAATTGAGTCACCAATACCTTTTGTATGTTTAGTTGTCTCATTTACTTTGATGATGAAGAGGCTGCGATGTAAAGATTGCAATGGTAGAACTGATTATGTTGTGAACACTTGGGGCACATCAGCGGCAAGAAGTGATATCCGTCAGATAAGAGCAAGACATCATTCAATACGATCTATTTTTTTATTTGTGTACCTTCAAAATAACAGTGAAAGGTTGTACTTTTGTAAAATAAAGAAAACATACAAAATGCACTTGCCGTCTCTGGGAACCTCTTCCTGAAATGAAGAAAAACTCAGCGATACTGTCGTTATACTTTATACTATATTTATAGAAACCTTGAAGTGCCTGCTTTTACCTGTTTACCTTTTGCTCATTTGACATTAAATGCATTATATAAGTCACTCTGGAATATAAATCTTACCACGTTAAGAAGATGAAAAAGGTGACATGTAGTCCGGAAAATACGGTATAGCTAATTATTTTGGAGACCCCCTGGCTTTGGGTCACAGACCGCCCCTCTTCATCTGATTGGCTAGAGGAGGAACTGTTAATCTAGAACTAGTGGACCAATGATGACGCTTAAACCCGCCCTGGTTTACATGAAACTCTAACTGCAACATTTAGAAAAGCAAGCGCAGAGGGAAAAACAGCATAAGCATACAAATTTAAATATGTGCAGAAAATGTCTGAGAGCACAAAAAAACAGAGAAATATAACCAAGGAAAAAATTTTGTGCGCAATTCGGATAATTTTGCATTTGTAAAGAGTCAATCCACTGAAGGCGAGCGTAGTGAGAACCCAAGTGCAGTTTATTTACAGAGTGATCCAAACAATAATCCAAGACACAGACTTGACTTGACTTGAACAGACATAGCATGAGCAGACTTGACATAAACGGACTAGACTCACCAACAGCGGGTTAAAGACATTCAATACACGACAAGGGCACAATGGGAACATGAAGCTACTTATAGGAAACAAGGAGGGTCACATGACATGAACAAACCAATGGGGAACAAGACACATGACTAAGACTACCAATCAGAACATGACACATACACAAGGCAGAGAGACATGAGGCAAGGGAAGCATGACAGTAACATGGACCATGAAACAATTACAAAAAAGACATGATGGCGGAGCAGGCAGATCGGGGAGCCATGGCGGAGCAGGCCGACTGGGGAGCCATGGTGGAGTAGGCGGAGCAGGGCGGCCAGGTGATGACGGCAGAGCAGGAAGCCATGGTGGTGCAGAGACATGGACAGACCACTTGCCTGTGACCGAACAAGCAGAGAGTTCTTGAATGGCCTCCTTGTCCGTGAAAGGACAGACAGGGAGTTCATGAATGGCCTCCATGGCTGTGACAGGGCAGACAGTGAGTTCATGAACGGCCTCTTTGGCTGTGACAGGACAGACAGTGAGTTCATGAACGGCCTCCTTGGCCGTGGCAGGACAGACCGTGAGTTCATGAATGGCTTCCGTGGCCGTAACAGGGCAGGCAGTGAATTCAAGAACGGCCTCCATGGCCGTGACAGGACAGACAGTGAGTTCTGAAGCGGACGCCACCACCTCAGGAGGTTCTGCAGCGGATGCCGCCACCTCTGGAGGTTCTGCAGCGGATGCCTCTGGGGCAGATTCAAGGACAGAAGAGGGCTCTGGAGCGGACTCGTGGACAGGAGAGGCCTCTGGAGCGGACTCGTGGACAGGAGAGGACTCAGAAGTGCAGTGTACAGCCCACACGCTCAAAATGGTGACCACCATTACAGGGCCATCTTGGCCGGGGACTCAGCCGTGGCGGCCATCTTGGCCGGGGACTCAGGCGTGGCATGAGCAGTCTCTGAAATGGTGGCCATGTCGTGACAAGACTCTAGATGATCAATTGAGACGTGACAAGACTCTAGAAGGGTGGCCATTTTTTGAAGAGACTCTTGTGTAATCAGCATGATGTGAGCAGGCTCTGGCTTAGCAGACGTGACGTGAGCAAGCCCTAGGGTAGCAGACATTATGTTAGCAGACTCTGGCTTGGCAGGCATGACGTGAGAAGGCTGTGGCTTGGCAGACATGATGTGAGAAGGCTGTGGCTTGGCAGACATGACGTGAGCAGACTTTAGGGAAGTGGCATGTTCCTCCATGACACCCACAGTAAAAGCTGATCCACTCAACTGCAGAGCGAAGTCCATGTATTTTTCCAGTGACCAACAAATCTTTCCCCCAGGCAACTGAGAACGAATAGGTTCATTTAAACCCACTCTAAAAATGTCCTTAAGGGCCACCTCATTAAAAGCCACCAAATGGCACGGTCCACAAAAGTCCTCCACATAGTCCTCAATGGCCTGATTACCTTGAAGAAGGCGGAGGAGACGAACAACTGCTGGGTTCATTATTGGGGGTCGTGTATTCTGTAAAGAGTCAATCCACTGAAGGCGAGCGTAGTGAGAACCCAAGTGCAGTTTATTTACAGAGTGATCCAAACATCCAAACAATAATCCAAGACTCAGACTTGACTTGACTTGACTTGAACAGACATAGCATGAGCAGACTTGACATAAACGGACTAGACTCACCAACAGCGGGTTAAATACATTCAATACATGACAAGGGCACAATGGGAACATGAAGCTACTTATAGGAAACAAGGAGGGTCACATGACATGAACAAACCAATGGGGAACAAGACACATGACTAAGACTACCAATCAGAACATGACACATACACAAGGCAGAGAGACATGAGGCAAGGGAAGCATGACACTAACATGGACCATGAAACAATTACAAAATAAAAGACATGGAAAACATGAACATGAAACAAAACATCACATTACAGCATTAATATTTCAGTTTTGTGCAATATGATTTTAAATGTGTTTAAAGTTTTGATTTGTGCTTATTATTATTTTAAATGCATTATTACATTTTTTATTTACTCAATTTGGCCTGTCAGTGAAAATGTAATAGATGTCTAATCATAGCCCAAGAATAGACTAGTCATCAAATAGACAGCTAATGAATGCCTACATATATACATCTAATAGACAACAAAATGGCAATCCATCCAAACAAATTAAATATACAGCTTTTATTAAGAAAAAATAAATTTTTAACAACTTGACAAGAACTTTAACAAGTCTTTTCAAAGGCCTCTTTCTGCAGCGGACAACCCCCCTTCATGTTGAATTAGGACATGACCCTAAAATATAATACAGATTGAGGTGGTTAACAATTGCGGACAAAGTTTGACATTTCAAAATTACCAGTAGAGGAATTATTTTTTAAATTTGCGTTGTAACTTATTGAGTATTGACACCACAATATTTGATTAATGTGGCAAGATTTGTAGGCTTTACCTGTCCAGCATCCTTCTGGCACTGTCTTTGTGGTTTCTTCCTTCAAATCTGCACAACTTTGAAACCTGAATAACACATGCCAATGTCAGGCGGGTAGTATTATATGCAAGTGTACAAGTGTTTACCAACCTTAAACATTGACGCCCATTGACCTGCAAGTTTTCCATCACTAACCCTTTAAAACTCTTTATGCCAGCAGTTTAAGTTTTTCCCTACAGTGCCCCTCACAATCTGTCTCTGCCTCCAAAATTGTCTGGCACAACTGACTTCATAACAACACAGTGAAAGCTGCTGTATCTAAAAAGTAGCCCAGTACAAACATTAAACTCAAATGTACATGGAATAATAAATTCACCCCCCACCGTTTTATTACATTATGTTTTCCGTTTGTACTGTTTAGGTTTTAATGCTGCATTGCACATCTGAGCTATTTGCACTAACATGGTAACAAATAATATAGATAAATAATGAACACGTCAAAACGAAAACACAGATACTTACAAGACCAAGTAGGAATGTCCTTTATCGTTTGTTGTTTGCCCGCTTCTCTCCGACAGGTAAACTTAGTGCTCTCTCGTGTAAAAACAAAATTCAAAACACAACACTGATCTCTACTAACTCTCATGTCTCTCGTTACCAGTAGTCATGTCTCAGTAGGGCTACAATTGTCATCTAGAGGTTGGGAATTGTAATTGCATTTTTATTTATAAAATGAAAGATAGCCGAATATCAATAATTTCATATAATGTGTATGAATGTAACATTTAGCTTGTGGGATGCATGATATCATATTATCAAATGCAAGTAAACTTTTGAAACATTTAAATTAGCATTATTTTTGGCACAATAAATAATGCTATATTTAATAATGCTGTAAAATAATTAAATAAAATATAAAATAATGCTAATTTAAATGTTTCACAAGTTTACTTGCATTTAATAAGAAGCTGTGTGGGCGAAAATTACATGTAAACAATTTTAAGGCTATTTTGGCCATGCTCATCGCTGGTCTGGTTACTGGTATAGGGCTATAGCCAAGCCATTAAAATTAGACCACAGATTGCCTCGATTTCGCCAGGTGGGCTAAAAGCAGACTACTCGTAGCCCATCCAATTTAGAGCTAAATCGTGGCTTCATATAGACCATGTCATGAAATGACACTTATATCATGATGGGATATCAACCATCTCATGCGCTGCCTGGCCAAAAACTATAGTAAATCAGGTTTGACTATAAGTGGGCTACAGATAGCCACTCTGACTATGAGCTAAATCGTAGCTACGCACAGGCTAAGTATTGAACATGTCAAAGAAACCAAACACCTTGTAAACGCTGTTACTTTGCTTACATGATGGAACATCTCACAAGTTATTTTGCCAAAAAACGACATGAAACCAAATTCAAGGTTATTTGGGCTAGAAGTGGGTTACATATATCCGGACTATATTTGGGTCTATACTTAACCGAGACGTTGAAGTGACGGCTATGGTTTGCTGGGTAATGTTAATTCATTTGTTGCATTACTGCTGTTGATGAAAATTATGTTGATGTAGCTAATGTTGGCCCAAAGAGTAGTGTAACTGATTTAGTTTCTAATGTTAATACTGATGAAGAAGTAGCCAGTACTAGTGGTACTAAACAGTTGGAAAGTGCAAATGATGGAAATGAAGAAAAATCGTATTTAGGCGTCTTGAATAATGAGGATATGGAGGAGGAGCAATCTGATGATACTGAGTCACAAGTTTCTATGTGTGAAAATTATGGTAGTTTACAGGGACTTGCATTTAATGCATCTCAGGCAGTTTTTTCACGAGGTTTCAATAAAGATTCCTTGTATAGTCTGGAACAAATCAAATTTTCTGGATGAAACATATGGTAAACAAATTGACAAATGACTTCTCTGATGTAGGCAAATTTGTTGAATCTGTTATGTTTTATCAGAGGACTGTTGGAGTTGAGGAACTTAGTGAGACGAAGCGTTTTCTGCTGAAAAAGCATCTTACCACTATAAGAAAAGGTAAAGCAATGAATAGGAGAAAGAGCAAATAAAAAAATCTAAAATAAATCATGTATTACACGGTGTCTTTTCTTCGCTTTCCTCTAATGCTTTACTCATTATTTCCAATCTTAATTTTGTGTATGGGGGTTTTGAGGATTGGCTCTTTAAATATTAATAGTGGGAGGGATAGTGTAAAGCGTGCTATAGTCTTTGAAACAACTGAACAAAAAAAGGTTGATATTGTCTTTCTCCAAGAAATTCATAGTGATTTAATGAATGAAGTTGAGTGGAATTTGTGGTGGAAAGGAAATAAAATACTTAGTCATGGTGCAAATTTAAGTAGAGGGTTGGGAATCTTTTTCTCTTCAACCGTAAGGGTGGATAATATAAGTACAGAGGAACCAGTGAAGGGCTGTTTGTTGGTAGTTAAAGTTCAAATTCAAGGAATGCTTGTTTTGTTTTTGGTAAATATTTATGCCCCAACAGTGGGACAGGAACGCCTAAATGTTTAAAATATACTTAATGAGAGTCTTACAAAGTGTTCCAGCGAAGGATGTGTTGTCATTGGTTGAGACTGGAACGGCACTACAAATTTTACTATAGACCGTAATACTGAAGAACCTCATATGCAGTCCTCAAGTGCATTGTCAAAACTTATAAAAGAATTCCAGCTATTAGATATGTGGAGAATAAAACACCCTAATGATAGACAGTATACATGGATTAAGGCTTTTAATAATAGAGTTAGTGCTGCCCGACTAGATACATTTTATGTGTCTAAATATTTTAATAGTAGAGTAATTGAATGTGAACTCAGCTGGACTCTGACTCTAAAACTGTCTTGGATGCTAGTATAACATTTAAGGAAATTACTGCTGCTGTGAGACAACGTAGTTCAGGACGATCCCCTGGAATAGATGGACTGCCAGCAGACTTTTATAAAAGGTTTTGGAGCTGCATTGGACATGATTATTTAGATGTTTTATGTGAGACTATAAGAGATGGTGTTTTACCTACTACCTGTCAATATGCTGTTTTATCATTATTGCCAAAAAGGGGGATTTAGCCTTTTTAAAGAACTGGCGTCCTGTTGCCCTTCTCACAACAGAATATAATTATTATTTTTTTAATTACTTGGGTTTGGTTGTACATAAGGATCAATCGTATTGCATTCCAAAGAGGTCTATTATGGATAATTTGTTCTTAGTGCGAGACATTGTAGATATTTGTAATGGTTTCAGTGTGGATGTTGGATTAATTGCCCTGGATCGAGAGAAGGCATTTGCTTGTGTTGATCACAATGATCTTTTTAATGTATTGAAGGTGTTTGATTTTGGTGAAACTTATTAAAAATTTGATACAGTTATTATATAATGGTGCATCATATATGGTTAAGGTAGGGGGCACTTTGAATCGGCAAATTCCTATTATAAGGGGTATTAGGCAAGGCTGTCCATTGTCTGGTCAGCTATATAGTTTAGCAATTGAGCCGCTGCTTTTGAAACTTCGAGAAAGATTTTAAAGTGCCTGGTGTTTTTTTTTTACTCAAATTTTTCGCTCTGCTTATGCTGATGATATCAAAGTTTTTGTAAATCACACTCAAAATATTAAAGGGGTCATAGGATGCCCATTTTCCACAAGTTTACAAAACATTATACTCACTTCTTCTGTAGATGAGGCTGGATCATGAATGATTTGTGCGAACATAGACGCATTTATGTAGATCGGGGGCGCATTCCCTTCAGAAACAAATGTAATCCACTGCAAGTCCAGCGGCTCAGATGTCGGGAGTAAATGACGACTGCTGTTCATTATTACATTCAACAACAGAACACCTCAATCGCTTAGGAGTCATTCTTGTCTACATCTGCTCCAGCTGGGAAACAATGGCGGACTGATGACAGCTCACTCAGGTGGGTCTAAGGTAAGACACCAGTACAGTCTGTGCTGAAACGCTACTGTCAATCAAACTATCGTGGGAGGGGCCTGTCTGTGTGACGTCACACAGACAGGCATCTGAGATAAGCTCGATTTTAGAAAGGGGAAAACATTTAACCAGATAAAGAAAAACACTGGGTGGATTTTTTATCATTATAGGGTGGTTGTGTACACACACTGCCAACACACATTTCAGTTCAAACAACATGTAAAAGTGCATGTAGCATCCTATGATCCCTTTAAGTGTTTATCTATGGAATAGAATCACATTCAAAAATAATCGTATGTAATTAAAAGCATTTGTGTGTAATTTTAATTTACTCGTGCGTAATCTAAAAGTATCGTACGTAATTTTGTTTTTTGTCAGAGTTGGATTCCAAAATCTACTGCCACGACAATTTACAGATACAAGATTTTGTGTGTTTGTTACGAGTACAACTCCAAAATGTACGACTATGACAGTTTACAGACACAATGCTTGTTTTCACAACAGCTTTGTTACACGCACGAAATGCGAATTACTCCCACGAAGTGCGGCGTGCGAAATGACTGTCAAAAATACATAATCATGGTCACAGGCATTACTATCCGAGGGAAGATTAATCGATTCCACGAAGTGCGCATGTGCCCCTCCACCATTTTAAACCACTGGTGCCAAAATGGCGGATCAGCAGTCAAGCGCTCACTCATCGTCTCAGGTAAGTTTCTTTTTCAAATTTTGACCTGTTTAACCCTTTCGCACGTGAGTTTAAAATATTCTAGCTGAGCCCCCAGCATGAGTTTTTTTTAGGCGACCGTTATTTTAAAATGTATCGCCTTATTGTTTCCATGGCGACGCGTCATGCTTGTCATGTGACACAACGCAGCCACAATAGATCTGTATGACACATGGATCGCTTTTATTTCGTTTTTCCTGTTTTATTCAAAATATTCACAAACATGCTCACTATATTGTGAAATATCTGATATTCCGATTACGAAATATGTGCAAGTAAATCTATTTGGTAGTTTAAACACTTTTATATTGACCATGTTAGTTTATCTATACCTGATGGGCCCCGCCATTTTAGTTTGCGGCTGAATCCCAGCTGTGGGATTTACAACACGCAAATTCATCCTCTCCTCCCGAAACATGTTAAAGTAGGTCTCCGGTAAATTGGGAGAAGAGCAGAGTAAACTTTATAGTTACCTATACAATCTATATCTGATATCAATAAAAACATGTCATCAGATTATATTTGTAAGGATCATTATTGCCGTTTCCATAGACATTAGCG
Organism: Sinocyclocheilus grahami; assembly: GCF_001515645.1. NCBI lineage: Eukaryota > Metazoa > Chordata > Actinopteri > Cypriniformes > Cyprinidae > Sinocyclocheilus > Sinocyclocheilus grahami. Next base: position 27,710 of record NW_015507762.1, on the reverse strand, counting down.
TGTATTTTACAAACTGTAAATGTATGGTTTTGCTAGTACTTATGTGTATTTAAATGTCTGAAACCTAAGATAAGCATTATATGTTTGAAAACACTGAATATTTGTGATAATATGACAAGCGCTTAGTGCATCCGATCTGGCTCTGCGCCAGCCAAAGCACGAATGCGGATTTAAATTCAGCAGGTGATGACGTGACGCACTGAAAGTTCTAATCACACCGCTGTGATCGTACGCGTCAGGGACCAGCCAAGACTGATCACACCGGTGTGATTGTACACGTCAAAGGGTTAAGGGTTAGTTATAACAGAGAGGATTTTGTCTAAGTAATATTAATGTCAGAGTAGTTTGACTTACAGGGACCGTGATGATGCACTGCCACAAACTGATCACCTCCATGCCACGCCGAATTGAGGCAGTAATTAAAGCAAAAAGAGCCCCTACCAAGTATTGAGTACATGTACAGTAAATGAACATACTTTCCAGAAGGCCAAAAATTCCCTAAAAATATTTTTTTTTATTGGTCTTATGAAGTATTCTAATTTGTTGAGATTTTTGTTGAGGGTTTTTGTTAAATGTGAGCCAAAATCATCACAATTAAAAGAACCAAAGACAAACTACTTCAGTCTGTGTGCATTGAATTTATTTAATACACGAGTTTCACAATTTGAGTTGAATTACTGAAATAAATGAACTTTTCCACGACATTCTAATTTATTGAGATGCACCTGTACTAGAATGTCTCAGGTCACGAATAAGTGCAGTTTTAGATGGCCATCAGCTGGACTTGGACTATTTTCAGTATGTTATCAATCAAGAAGTGTTTATGTTGTCATCAGCCTCCACTATCTTTGATGTGCCAAATTATATTTTGGAGACCCTCATGAATCTACAACAAAAAATTCATGCAGCTCTTTCCCAAGAGGTGGCCCTAGTTCTTACGAGGGAATGTGGTGATGGACGAGGTCGACGTAAGTTTATTGTTTCCAAGGAAATGCTGTCCCAGCTCATTGAGATGTCTTTACCAGTTTCTTGTATTGAAAACATTTTAGGAGTAAGCCAGTCAACAATCTTCTAATGAATGCATGACTTGGGTTTATCTTTAAAAACTACGTATAGCACCATATCTGACAATTAATTGGATAATGTCATTTTGGCCATCAAAAAAAGATTACCAAATGCTGGATATAGGATGATAAAAGACTGCCTGCAAGCAGACGGACATAGAGTTCAACGGAACCGCATAAAAGAAAATCTGTTTGAATGTATTGAATAATTTAATGCAGTGGTTCTCAAACCTCTCCATGAAGTACCCCCAGCACTGCACATTTTGTATGTCTGCCTAATCAGACACACCCAATTTAGTTCTTGCAGTCTTTACTAACGAGCTGATGAGTGGAATCAGGTGTGTTAGATAATAGGGCTGGGTAAAAAATATTGATATCTCGATATTAATCGATTCTCATTTTTACAGAACGATATCCTTATTCTTAAATCCCAAGAATCGATTAGTCTAGCCTGTTTTCAGTTAATGGATGGAACATTGAAGGGCACTTCCCATCCAATATATCACAATAAGCATTGAGCTTTGGTACATTTAATATGAAACAAAGTCTCAGATTTCAAATTCTGTCCATTGTATAGCAGTATTCAATAGGTCTGGGTAAAAATATCGATATCTCGATATTAATCGATTCTCATTTTTACGATATCGATTCTTAAATCCCAAGAATCGATTAGTCTAGCATGTTTTCAGTTAATGGAATCGGTGCATCCCTACTTCATATGTAATAAATATCTTTCATGTGGGCAAGCTTTGCTCTTAACATTGCATAGACCAACTTTCTCTCACTGAGAAAGGAGCTTTGAAGCATGTGTGGGCATGCTTTCTCTCCATTTGCTCAGAAGCACTAACACAGCATTAGTGCTCATAGAAGCAGGCACAAACTAAACAGGCTGTGTATTGAAGCTCTAGCATGTCTTGCTGTGCATTGAACTTGTAACACACTGAAAATTCTCTTTCTGCATTGCAAATAAGATTTCACTTAATAAGTAATAAACATCTTTCATGTGGGCAAGCTTTGCTCTTAACATTGCATAGCATTTGCACTGAGAAAAGAGCTTTGCAGCATATGTGGCATGCTTTCTCTTCATTTGCTCAGAAGCACTAACACCTCATAGCATCAGTAACTCCACAACCCTACCTAGTACTGTTTTCTGCAGCGTTTGGAATGTCAGTAGACATCGATCAGCTGCTCAGAGAATGTTATGTTTCTGTGATGTACACTTTTTCCTGAAGAAACTCATTGCCAGCAGTAACCGGGTGCAATTCCATCAATGATGTCTGGCTTCTAAAAAGGCTCTTCCCACTGTTATGTTTCTGTGATGTACACTTTTTCCTGAAGAAACTAATTGTCAGCAGTGTAACTACATGCAATCCTAACGATGATGTCTGGCTTTCAAAAAGTCAGTCGCAACAGTTAAATGTGTCTGTGATGAACATTTTTTTCCTGAAGGATCTCATTGCCAGCAGTAACCAATTGTAATTCCGTCAATGATGTCTGGCTTCCAAAAAGGCTGTTCCCACTATTATGTTTCTGTGATGTACACTTTTTCTTGAAAAAACTCATTGCCAGCAGTAACCACCCAGCTAACAGGGAACATTCTCGCAACTTTGGCTAACGTTCTCTAAAGGTTCTCTCAAAGTTATAAAAAAACGTTCTTGCAATAACGTTAGTAGAACATTTCCTTATCGGTATCTGCATTTGATAAACGTTCTAGACACGTTAGCATAAAAACGTTATAATTGCATTGTTAGTGGAACGTCCTAAAAACCTTAGCATTAAAAACTTTATCATTGCGTTGTTAATGGAACACTCTAAAAACGTTAGCATAAAAACGTTATCAATGCATTGTTAATGGAACGTTCTAAAAACGTTACCATAAAAAAAACGTTATCATTGCCTTGTTAGTGGTATGTTTTAAAAACGTTATTAAAAATGTCTTCACAAAATGATTCATAATTTGCATAGCAACATAATTTGTGTATATAAAAATAAAAAGAATGACACATTCCAGTGGCCTTTTTCCCCTTGCCTGAGAGAGAAAAAAATAAAATTTTACAATGTGCTTAAAAGTCAGAAGACACTTTATTTATTCTCAAACTGTTTTTCTGACATTTGCAATAACAGTGAAGGAGAAAATGCACTTGCAAAGTGTATACATTATATGATCTTAATTCCCCACGAAATCATCTCTACGTGTAGCGTGAAAAGGTGGGCGTGGCTTTGGAACATATGTGCGCATCAATCAACCACAGCGGGAAGGACACAGCTGTCAAACATTTACAGTGAGACGGCACCTGTCAGGTAAGTTCTGTGAATTGCAGCATGAGCTGCTATTTTGATAAAATTATAGGTAGATTTGCACGAACAAGCAAAACTGCTGCTGTGGAAGAGCAGTTACAACAGTGCACAAATGTGTAAAACAGAGGAATAAAGGCAAAAATACATTTGTAGAAGTCTTTAGACTTGCTGTTTCTCAGTGTCCTCTAGTTCGCTCTTTCAATATAGCAAAACGTACTCAGTTACTAATGTAACCTCGATTCCATGAGATACGGGAACGAGTACTGCGCCTTGCTAAAGACGTTATGGGGAAAAGCCTTTATTTCTCCTGAACTTAAGCCTTTTTACAATCACGCAGTGAAACTGCATGGCCATTGCAGTGCAGTGCATTAAAAAACGAACCAATGGGTCGGCAGCGGTGCTGCACAAGCCTATGGTGACAAAGCCCGCCAGAGCCCACCAGAATGGGCGGAGCCATCTGGCTAAATAAGCGGGCGTTCGCCACAGGATTCTCAGGTTACTTTGACTAAAGCAACGACTGAGTCGTGCAGCTACATAGCACCACAATGAACTCCAAGGCTAAAACGGGCTGAACTCGCCGAGGTCACACCTGGGTAATCGTTCCAAAGTACAACTTTGGTGCCCCAGGGGCCCGAGAACCGACAAGTAAACTAACCCAAGAGCTTGAGCGTGTTACGGTCAAGGACTCTCTGTTAGAACTGATTGCATAACGCAGCGAGTGTCTCCTTAAGAAGAAAGGACCCTGGCTTGCAAGGCTGGGACTCCTAGGTTATAAAACCTAGCAAATGTGGACGGCGAGGCCCAGCCGGCTGCCTCACAAATTTCCGTAATGGGCACACCGCTATACCACGCCCAAGACGAGGCGATGCCTCTAGTCGAATGGGCCCGTACTCCAATGGTGCACTGTAGGCCCAAGGAAGAGTACGCTAGCGTGATAGCATCTACTATCCACCTAGAAAGTCTTTGCTTCGTGACCGGATGCCCTTTGGTGCAGTTATCGAAGCTAACAAAGAGTTGTTCCGACTTTCTGAAGGGGGCCGAATGCTCGACGTAAACTCTTAGAGCTCTGACGGGGCAGAGTAAGGATAACTCTCAATCCTTTTCAGAGGAAGGAAACGCAGAGAGCGTAATGACCTGTGCTCTGAAAGGAGTGGAGTCGTTGGGCCCGAATTCCAGGCAGGCATGGCTAATGCCTCACACAGCGCCCCCCTTCCTCTGTTGGAGGCATCTGTCATGACAACTTTCCTCCTGTAAGCCATTCCCATGGCCACACCCTGTTCCATCCAGCAGCAGTCTTTCCAAGGGGCCAGGGCTGTTACACAGGCCTGGCTCACCCTGATATGTAGGAGTCCGTGACGCCACGCATGTGATGGAACCCACTGTTTCAGCCAGCGCTGAAGGGGTCGCATACGAAGCAGGCCCAGCTGTAGTGCTGATGACGCTGCGGCCATGAGGCCCAGCATCCTCTGAAACGTCTTGAGAGGGCGAGCGGCACTGCTTTTGAAGGAGACCGTGAGTTTCTGCATGGCCAGAGCACGTTCCGGCCTGACTACAGCTCTCATTTGAGCTGAGTCGAAAACTGCCCCCAGGAACGGTATTCGTTGGCTGGGGAGCAACATGATCTTGGCGAAGTTGACCCAGGAGTCCCAGGTGCTCTAAGTGGCTGAGGAGAAGGATCCTGTGTGCTATCGATATATATAATATCCAAGGTTGCATTTAGTTTGAAATTTGGATTATTTTATAAATGCAGTGAGCTCCAATAAATGCAATTTCTAATATTTCTAAAGTGCTTCTTTATAATGAACATCACCTTCTCAGCACTTTACCCGCTCTATAACGCAGTGAAAGAGCTCCTGTAGTGAACAATCGATTCTCGAGCCATCGATATCAACCTATTCAGCACCACCGCCATGGACAGCACCTGCTAACGTCGCACGTAAGAAGGTTTACCTTAAGCAACATCCTAAGGTATAGTTCGGGGAACACACCTAGGAAAGGTATACCCCTAGTTAAGGTGTATCTTTAGAGTCTTCGTAGCGCGCTAAGAGACACCGTTATCGGAAAACGCAGCCGCGATCTTTTTCAATCCTTTTCCCAAAAAAGCTTATGCTACTCCTACGTAAATTAGTTCAGTTTTGTATGAAATGAAAAAGTGATTATATTTCGTTTCGTTTTTTTATAAAGTTAATTTAGAAAAATTTTTGTTTCCTTAAATTTAAGTTTTCTTCTTTTCTTCTCAGACAGTGAGTTGATCATAGCCTATATGTTTGATCAATTTAGTAGGGGTGTAATGATTCACTCGTTTTATCGATGTATCGATTACAAACCCTGACGATGCATATGCTCTTGAAACATGATTTTCATGAATGAAAAAGCAGAATGAACTAATGAAACGTTAAACACAATAAATAAATACAATTTATGAATGATGCAGTGCTAATTGACATATCATTTATTACAGTACAGAAACTATAAAGTATATTTTCTACCTTATTCTGTGTAGAAAATTTAAATAATTGTAGCATATAAAACAATTATAAAATTGTCATTAGGAAATAAATGATTGTTTATTGTCCAGCAGTGCATTTGATTTCTTATAGCAAATTCAAAGTAATAGATAAGAAAATAATTCCTTGTAAAAAAAATAAATAATAATAATTATAATAATAATACATACATACATACATAAAATTATTGTATTTGACATTTCTGTAACTTCTGAAATGATGGCTACGCCCCTGGTGTGACAAAATGTTAGCCAATACTTTTAAAGCTCTTTTTTAAATCTTGGTTTACATACATTTCTACATATGCTATGTCATGCCATAGCATCATTAAACTAGCATCTAACAATGGACAAAAGTGTTTTTTCCTCTCTAACCTATGGTTCTGTAACCATAAAGGCTGCTGTGTAATTTGCCCCCTGACTAAGCATTTAAAGAATTTAAGGGAAGCATTTAAATAATCCTGTGAATGTACTTAAAGAATGCAGAATCAAATCGTTATAATCGAATCGAATCGAATTGAATTGTGAATCGAATTGAATATAATCTTTCTAAATGTGCAAAAATCTTACTTGAATCGAACTGAAAACCTATGAATCGTGAATCGAATCGAATCGCTGTCTATCCAGATTCACAGCCCTAAAATTTAGCCTTCTCAAATCATCACGATTTGCCTAAAATAAAATAAAATACAGTATATAGATATAAAACAGTTCAAGCATATCACAATGTTAGTTTAAATGTTTAACCTAGATAAATGTGCGCTATTAGATGCATATCCAAGCGTTTCTGCGGAGAGTGGAAGATGAAGCTCGCTCTGAAGGACATGGAGGCACCAGCGCGATTACTTGCATTATTTTCTAACAGTGGAAACAACTTAAAATACGCAGTCATTTTTGCTCATAAAAAGTAAGAGTAATATATCATTCTAAACGGTAAAGGGTCTACTTTTATTTGTGTGCACTCACAATATCAACAAAACGTTGTGCTTTTATAAACTAAAGAAAACAAAGGCTTTCTGCCATCTCAGTTTTGAGCAGGAGCGCTTCACAATGATGAACTTAAACTCAGCAAATTGTCTCACAGGCATGATAAAAATAAATAGAAAGCTTTAAATTACTACTTTAAAACGAAATAATTCAAATCGAAAATAGAAACGATTTCATTATGTAATCCCTGGTGCATTTCTTTCTAAAGGTAAGTCCAATGAGGAGTAATTTTTTTCCACCATAATTGATGTATGTCTAAAATATAAAATTAATAAAAAGCCTAAAAAAGGCCCGATTATAATTTGCGTGGGTTTTATTTTATAATTCTGTACAATTAAAAAATAAAACACAAATTATAATGGCATATATGTAAAACTTTGTCCTATAATTGTGTAGCTGCTTATATTTTCAGATTTTTATATTGCTCTGTTCTCATTCTGAATACCTTAAAATGTAAAGAATTTGCTGCAACGCAATTTTGTCTATGTGAATTATTCATTAGCCTATTTTTTTAATCTATGCAGCAAATGCTTTAAAAATAGCTTTAAAAAATTACTTTATTGCATGCAGACGCTTTTAAAGTAGGCTACTTTTCACTCTAAATTTTACGGGTAGCTTGAATGTAAAACATTGTCATGAATTCGTTGTATTCCCATTTGTAAAAATCAAATTTTTTGAGATGTGTTGATGCCATGAAATTTAAAATCAACTTATTTTTCCCCTAAAATGATACATTTTCTCAGTTTATACATTTGATATATCATCTATGTTGTATTCTGAATAAAATATTGAAATTTGAAACTTCCACATCATTGCATTCTGTTTCTATTCACAATTTGTACAGTGTCCCAACTTTTTTTGGAATCGGGTTTATATTATACTACATAGCATTATACATCAGTAGTTGTCCACAACAGACAATGTTGATCTGCCGTGGTACAAGTCCTTGTGCAGATTGAAATAATGCCATCATCTCCTGTTCCGTTGTTGTCTCCTTTTTGTAGTTTTAAATAATGATTTAATGATTTGATATTTATTTGCCGCCGTCACGGCTATAATGCTTCTCCGACGAGCCGCTTCTTCTTCGGCTTTTGCCGTGGTACTGCGGGTTACACCAGCAACATGCCCGTGGACACTGCTGACTAGCGGTTTGCATGTGTACTGCACGTTGACGCGGACAACGACACAGAAGTATAAATGAAAACTGACGCATAGCCTACGGCGTAGGTCCGACGCAGAAGTATAAATCAGCCTTTAAGCCCCAAAATTCAGCTGCTGGCAGCTCTCCGTTTTAATGCTGTGTGGCGTTTTCTGGAGGTGGTTGAGGATATGGGCTGACTAAGACCTCAGTGTGGCGGTGCGTTCACTGTTACCTACGTATGCCTTTCGCCAGGCACGAAGTGATGGAGGCACATCAAGGCTTGCATGCCATTGCAGGTGTCCCGTGAGTAATTGGCCTTGTGGACGGGACAGTTACCCCCATCGCCAACCCATCAGCTCTCGACCAGGCCTGCATAATATATATGAACATGAAATGACCCTTTCAAAAGCAAGCGAAGCCAAACTGCCAGTTAATGTAGCTGGTTAAGGCAGAATACTTTTGGCCATGAGGTTGCAGGTTCGCACACTTGCAAAATTATACATACATACATACAGAGCACAAACTAACTTTTTGCCACACCTGCCAATGGCTGGTGACGTGATCAAATTAACCGGCCAAAAAAAAAATTTTCCGGCCAATTTTTCTTTTTGCAAAAGCAGGCAGTCATTACAACTTACAATGACTAAACATATTTACAATATTTTTAATTTGTCCTTTACTTTACTTACAAGAAAAAACAACAACAAACAGATTTATTGATTTATATATATATTTCTTTGTCTCTAAATGTTGAGATTCTTGTTCGGCAAACAGAGCAGGCCATCGTGTTACACCTGATTCACACATACTCAGTTTGCAGTGCGTATGTGGTGCATATTTTTTTCCGCATCCATATTAACAGATTAGAGCAGGGCTATATAATTAGCTTCATTTGAGGGCTGAATTATCAAACTGAAAATTTGAAGGGGGCCAAGGGGGTAGGAGTCATTCCGATCTCTTTCTGAGGGGACCTATAAAATTAGAAATTAAATTAAAATCGGAAACATTAGTGCTGTCTGTCAATAGACTAAAAAATTATTAATCATAAATTTTTCTGAAATTAATCATGATTAATCGCATATTTATTGTCACAATTTCACATTGAACCTCCAAATTAATGTTGAAACAACATAAAGATGATTTATTTATTTATTTATTTGAAATATGTTTAAATGGCATCTTTTTACTAAGAAGTATGTTATACCAACTGCTACTGGTGTCTCTATTAAATAAATTTTTCCTCAATTTTACCTATTAATTATAGCCATTCAACATTACAGTATAATTGAAAGCCATTATTTTTAACATTTAATAGGCTCTGAAATATAAAAAAAAACATTTAATCTCACTTGTTAGAAACATCTTTCATGTGAGCAAGCTTTAGTCTTAACATTCCAAAAAACAACTTTCTGTAACAGATAAAGAAGGTTTTCAGCATACGAGGGCTTGCATTCTCTTCATTTGCTTAGTTGTACTAAAATAGTGTTACTGTTCACAAAAGCACTAACCTAAACCACTTGTGCTTAGTAGCTCTAACGTAACCTCAAGAGCCTAAAACTCATAACTCATTCAAATCTGACTTTCTGCATTGCAAATAACATTTCATTTCACTTGTTAGAGGCATCTTTCATGTGGGCAAGCTTTAGTCTTAACATTGCATAAACCAACTTTCTCTAACATAGAAAGAAGGTTTTCAGCATCTGTGGGCTTGTATTCTCTTCATTTGCTTAGTTGCACTAACATAGTGTTACTGTTCACAGAAGCACTAAACTAAGCTTCTTCTGATTAGTAGCTCTAACGTTACTTCATGAGCATAAAACGCCAAACACATTAAAATCTGTCTTTCTGCATTGCAAATACATTTCATATCACTTGTTAGAGACATCTTTCATGTGGGCAAACTTTAATCTTAACATTGCATAAACCAACTTTCTGTAAAAGAGGAAGGTTTTCAGCATCTGTGGGCTTGCATTCTCTTCATTTGCTTAATTGCACTAACATAGTGTTACTGTTCACAGAAGCACTAAACTAAGCTTCTTGTGCTTAGAATCTCTAACGTTACTTCATGAGCATAAAACTCCAAACACATTAAAATCTGACTTTCTGCATTGCAAATAACATTTCATTTCACTTGTTAGAGACATATTTCATGTGGGCAAGCTTTAGTCTTAACATTGTGTAGCGAATCAGCTCAAAGGGGAAATATGAATAATTAATCATAACTAGTTATAATTAATTATAAATATTTAGATCCACTGTAAGTATTTACTTGACTTCTCAGGGTCAACTGTCTGTCAGTTCTAAGAACGTTAATATCCTGGTTAAGGGACCAGTAACTTTCTTACTGTACAATACTACACAGCAGAGCCTGTAGCATAAATCTGCATGATTAGGGACTCCAGTTATGAGCAAACAATGAACAACGTCAAGTGTGATACAAGTAAGACTTTATTAACTACATAAACACTTAAACTAGTCTAACATACACATACACGCATACAGTTGGTATTGGAACAGGATTAAAGTTTAGGCAGTAAAGAGAAGAGAAATAAAGCATGAAGCTATGGGACCATTGGATATTCAGCAGATCTACAGCCTGAAGGAAACATTAGCTTCTTAGTTCAAACACACCTTTGTAAAAAGGTGCAAATGATACTTAATGTATCAATTAATAAGACTAAGTTTGATACTTGCACGTCTTGTCTGTCTGACAGAGTCCCAATGCAATCTGAAGGCTCAAGTTGATCTTTGCTGAAGTTGGTTGATGGAAAAGAACCAGCTTGAGTCAGATGATCTTGGTGAATGGAAAGTCAAGGCTCGAGGCCTGGCGCGAAATTAGGGTGTCCCTAGGAGCGTTCTAGCTCACATCTTCTCAGAATCTAACAGAAGCTCAGACTGGAGGCGGGTCACTGATGTGAGGCCTTTAAGGCCTGACAAGATTCACGCCTCTCAAGATTAGCTTGTCCAATGAGAAAGGCTGAAATTCCAAGCGGGAGTTTGGAAATACTGGGGAGTTTTATGACCCTTTGTGTGAAAGCATGGTAATTTGCATATGGAACTTGAATCGAAATTACTAAAGATTCTCAGAACACTAATATATTGCCTATGTACCAATATATAATATACACTCCAGCATTGGTTGCCATGGAATCAGAGGCCTATTCTGCCTTTCTGAGATGTTAAGACACATTTCAGGGGAAGGGTCCATAGGCCCTCATATGGCTTGTTAACTGAGGGGTGTTACAGAGTGTTTGTTAAATATAACTAACAAAATATATATTGTGTGTCTGATTGGTCTAGACGCTACAAATATCCCCCCCTTTCAACGGTTGTTGTCCGTCCAATAGACAACAGCGAGCGATGTCAAAGGTGCAGAACAA